>NC_083626.1:26773223-26795723 GCF_963584025.1 Labrus mixtus
TGTAACTGAGTCTCTTAATGTGTGGGCAAAGAGGCCTTTTGAAGGGGCAGAATTTTCCTCAAAACACGAGATCTGAGATTTTCACAGATGTTCTATGTTGTGTGGATGGACAGCAAGAAAAAGTTTGACAAGTATGCCAAAGAAATGTGTAGAGAAGTAAAGACTTGGGGGCTGAAGAAACGATAGAATAAAAAAAGATGACAAAATCTTCAAGTGTACACCCTGCCCTTACTCCAGCTTTAAGTGCTGCAACCCTAGGACCCCTTACAGATCAGTCCATCACTGAAAACAAACATCTCATAATATCAAAGATTACATTTAAACTTTTGGAAGGAAAAGAAAAGTACTTGTTTGTTTCAGTGTCTAAATGAGTGAATTCATGTTTTTATTTAAGTTGTCAATTTTATACATCAGAGAATTAATCTGTTGATTGAGAAAATGAATCATTGCATGTAATCATTGCAGCCCTCAAAGTCTTACTACTATATAGTCAACAATTGTAATCCATAGAAAAATAAATATCAGGTGTCTGTCTCAGGCAAGAAAAAGATTGAAATGCCTAAAATCTCAGATCAAGTGCTTTGAGAAGAATTCACGCTCTCTATGACTGACGGGGAAAAAACAAAAAAAACATCCTGCCTCACTGCCTACGCAAATGGGAAGCAACTCTGAAGAGCTTGACAATGTAAAGAGAACCAAAAGTCCCAGAATAGAAATGTACTTTTTTAGTGTTGTTAAGAAGTCAAACAGTGTTATTGTCTGTCATACAGAGTGTGGAAAGGAATCATCTGATGTGTTGTACCTGTTCAGATGTATGTTGCAGGATTCTCACAGCATCGTGTCCAGTTTGAATAAAGGTCCCTATTCTGTCTGTCTCTCTCTGCACTGCCACTCCCCCTTAAAAGCCCCCCAAGCTCCAGTATAATCCCCCTCCCTCCCCTGTTGCTGAGTCCCAGTAAAGGGCTCGAGTTGAAGTCAGTCTCAAGTCAGCCACAAGTGTACCAATGCATGTACTTCAGTACCCAGGGCCGCCCGAAACTACCTGTGCAGCGAAAAGGGTTAAAAAATGTATCCATAATACTATTGTTATAGAAATATAATATTATCATCATCATTATTGCTGTTATAATTATGGTTGGTATAATTTGTCATCATTGTTAGCATTATGGAAGCACCAGACTGTTTGTGGAAAGACGAGAAAAAGAAAGCCTTTTTTTTTTTTTTTTAAATTGTCTGGCTGTTGGTGGTCTGATCTCACAGAGGGAGGGGAGGAAAGGTTCAGAAAGAGATGAAGATGGCAGTCATGTTTGTACTGGTTGGGAAATGACTTACAGTGCTGAAATAAAATTTATTCTTTTAGTAAAAAAAGTATTTGTTGTGTCCAGTGTCTTTTATTTATTTAGAACAAAAATCTCACCAAGATTTTAAAGTCAAATAAATAATTTAAAATATACATGATTAATACAACATTTTGGGACATGGCTTACTCTTACACCTAATATTTTAAATAAGAACAATTATTCCAGTCTGTTGTACTACATGGATTATTAGCATGAAGCCACAGTTAGCATTTAAACCGGAAATGGTTGTCTACCGTAAAAAAAAATAAGAAACGAGATCATTTAGTAACATGCGAGATAATTTTTGTTTAATCTAAAACAAAAAGCAAAATCTTTAAAACGACCATTTATTATTCCTTTTTAATTGTTCACATTTTATTTGTCGGGAGCAACAACTTCCTGGAGTCTTGGTGGTTGCCTAGCAACAATTCGGAGGATTTCATATTTTAGGGTTTCCGTTTCCATCATAAAGCTAAGCTAACAATTTCTTGTCTTCAGCTTCATATTCACCACATGTGCATGAGACATTTTAAACTACATTATTTAAGATTACGTTTGTAAAATATAACACTTTTTTTTTAAGTGTCTTGGAAGTCTCATTTTGAGACTGCGCTACAGATTCGTAAATCTCGCGACATCACATGGCATTGCTGCTCTGGGACATTTTACAGACGACGAGCTAAAGAAAAGCGAGGCGCGGTAACGTAACGTAAGGTAATTCATCAGTTTTAGGAACTATGAAACTCGTTTCCAGGAATTGTATGTAGTCTAAATGGCGACATCTGCTGGGCGAACCGCTGGCCCTTCATGCGGTATCGATTGATAAAAACCTTTAATCCAAAAACATGACATAAGCAGAACAAAAGTCATTTTTAAGGATTGTATCTTTTTATTAATCTTGTATCTTGAATAATTTTTTAGAGTATTCAAGTTTATTGACAATAAAATCCAACATCTTGTGCTGCATTCAAGTGCTCCTCGGATCTTCCCTATTTTCTTTTCTTTATTGTAGTTCATTCAAATTAATAAGAAAATCTTAACCTATCACAGCTTGCCAAAAGAAAAACAGATAATTGTTGAACTGTAACCTGAGAATAAATGCTGCGCTGATAGCATTGAAGCTAAAGCTAATTTAAAGTAACGGTAGAGTACAGAGGAGCCAAAGTGTTCTCTGAGCTAGCTTCTGCCCGGGGCACAGAGTAGATGACATCATCTTTTGCTCCACCAGAGGGGGCGCTGTTACGAGAGGCAGCTTGGCTGTTGGAGAAATCCACCTCAGAGTAGTTGAGTTTACTCGAGTCATCGACGGTCTGGAAGGAAAAAAAGCTTTTTAAGATTTCCTTTGAGAAAGACAGGACAGTCGATAGAATCAGAAATCAGAGAGAGAGAGAGACAGAGAGAGGGGGGGGGGGGGGGGGATGCTTTGAGGACTGTAGCCTCTGTACATGGGGCGTGCAAACTAACCACTAAGTCACTGGCACCTTGATAAGTCACAGTTGAAAGAACTGAATGTTTTTGATTAAATTATTAATATTATTTAGAGCCCTGACAGAGGAAAGTTTTCTGACTTAAATTATGATTTAGTGACTAATTTTTTACAGTGTGCTTTTGTTTTTGTTCATGACATCAACAAGATCTTTTTACATTTTGTATCCTAAAGTTTTGTTTGCTTGGTGACAGCACATTACACGACCAGGGTCCAACATGGGCCTCTGTTAGAATCAACATGCTTGTGGGGCCTCTAGTGGCCATTTGTGGAACTGCAGTTTGTGACACTTCTGTGTTAATTTTATTGTTTAGCACTCATTGGAAATAGACTTATCTTTGACAAATACTCTCTTAATATATAGATCCATTTCAATCAAGTTTCATGTTAGATCAGAGATGTGCAACCACATCTTTATAACCTATAAGACTTCCTCCACAAAACAACGGAAGTTAGAGATATGAACATTATCTGGCCTGGTTCCTGTTTCTTTAATTGGCAGCAGATCACTTCCTGGATATTATTTATCTTTTCAAAAAAAGCACATGAAGGTGGTGCAGGTTTGACTAACATCTCCTTGTTGATCTACCACAGAAATAACATTTCCTCTGCTGTGCCGTCAAGTTGTTAATCTGTGAATTTAGTTTAGTACATTTAATCCAAAATCTTTCCACTGTTTTTTCTTACTTTGTTGTGAGAACCTGCTGCAGTTAGGAGGCTGTAGTCATCCGTGGTTTCAACCCCGTTCGGTTTGGCAAATTTAGCACAGCTGTAAACTGTTGAAACTTCCACAACAGGAGATCTGTGCCCCTCTCTGATCTCCTCGTACACTCGGTTGTTCTGCACGAGGAGAATACAAAGACACTGTTTCAGTACGTTTTTCTCAAACAGTTATAAAAGTTAAAGTCCCTGATTATCTCAGACTCACCTCTTGGATTTCAGCATACTCTTTTTGAACAGGGGGTCCTGGAAAACACCTCGTTAATAAGTCAACTCAAAATGTTACAGTTATAGTTATTAGTTATAAATGGAGTATAATGTAAATATTTTCTGTTAAAATCTTAAATTAAAAGTGTCGACCACTTCCTATTCCGTCTGTATGTGTGTTTCCTGTAGCCTCACCTTTGGGTTCTCTGGCCCTCTTCCTGCAGAACATCAGCAGGATGGCTGATAATATGACGATGAGGATGAAAAGACTCAGACCCAAATACAACGGAAGACCTGGGGTTGTTTTGGCACAAAAACAAGTTTGTTTTACACTTCATGATTTGTGAAATATAACTATAAGGGTCAATTATTTTGTGCACTGGCCCTAAAGCCTGGCTCAGACTACAGGATAATCGAGTCAGCCTGGGTTTGAATCCAGCCTGTGGCTCCTTTCCTGCATGTCATCCACACTCTCTCTCTCTCTCTCACTCTCTCTCTCTCACTCTCTCTCTCTCTCTCTCTCTCTCTCTCTCACTCTCTCTCTCTCACTCTCTCTCTCTCTCTCTCTCTCTCTCCCTCTCTCCCTCTCTCTCTCTCTCTCACTCTCTCTCTCTCACTCTCTCACTCTCTCTCTCTCTCTCTCTCTCTCTCTCTCTCTCTCTCTCTCTCTGTTTTCTGAGTCTATCCAACATCTCAAATAAAGGCATAAAAAGCCAAAAAATAAACCTTAGAGAGAGAGTTTGGAGTAACTACAGCCTCCCTACATGGGGGCGTGCTCTCTATCCACTAGGCTACCAGCGCCCCGAGCCGTTAGTTTTAAAGGAGGAGAGATTGTTAAACTTATTATTGTGTAGCACACGTTTACTTTAAAATGTAGGCTACATTTTAACATAAACATGAAAATATCATCAGAGTCACAATTATACACATTTCTATAAATATATATTCTGTGACCTGGGTTATAACTGCATAACAACAAAAGATTAAAAAACTATTTAAAAAATGAAATAACAAAAATACATCTTCAACTCTGTACTGAAACTTCTCAAATATCACAAATTCTCTAAAAACAGTAAATAACTTTTTCTACTACAGATAAATGTGAAAGTTATTCTGTGTGTTTGTCGCAACAACATTCAAATTAACTTCAACGTGTCGACTAATCTGATCATTTACAGACAAACTGTTAGTTTAAATTAAGAATGTTTAGAGTTCATAATGAAGAAAAGATGTAGCTCTAAACTAAATGTTTCATTTCAACTTATTGAGATATTTCAAAGATGTGAAGAAGTCCATGAAGAGTAAAAACTCACCATCTTTAACTCTGAGCTCAAACGTCTTAGTTGAATCTGGAGGCAAGTATCTATCCAACCAACATGTGTACGATCCAGAGTCAGACTTTCTCAAATTTGTGATGCTCACATAAAAAACTGTAGACAATAGTTCATTTTTTCTTAATTCAATGCTGTATCTGCCACACTGAGCACTGACATCTGTGGTGTTGCAAAGAATGTCTTCATCTTCACAGTCCTTTCTACAGAAAACCTTCCTTCTTCCAGAAAATTTAAAGCTGCATCCAACTTCGATGTTTCCTCCTTCAGTTCCTTCACGGACACCGATATCTTTATAAAAAGGGAATCCATCCGTCAGTTCTGTGGAAAAGAGATAAATAATCATGAGTTATATTCTGTGTTTTTTTTTCAGATCTTGCCGTCTGATTTGTTTCACATTCACATAAACAAACAAAACAATTACAGACATCCTACATCTCTATTTACTTCCCTACATTCATTCTCTAAAATTTGCATTTTGCATTTGCATGACTGAAATGTCATTCAACTTTTTACAAGTTGGTGTCTGCTGAATTCTAAAATACATCCAACTTATACATTCAGCATGCAGAAAAGGTGAATTATGAGTGAATACTTGAACAACTTCACTTAAAATGGTAAACTGTGACATCTAGGTTTATTAGTTGTATCTTAGTTTTATCTGGTAAAGTCAGATTCAAAGTACTCTGTTCAGTTTCCTCAATTCTATTTCAACACTGAACGTCTAGTTTAACCACAGAAACCAACATGTTTGAAAGAGTCCACCCACCACAGACTGTTCACATCCGCTGATAACTTTTCCTACTGCAAGTAATAAAAACTATGAAGAAGACAAATGGATCAGTGAAAAGAGAGGAGTGTAGGAATAGAGAGTACTCACTGAGGAAGAAGAAGCAGATCAAAGTCTGATGGACTCTCATGTTCAACACTCTGATGGTTTAAGACGCTCTTGTTCCGTCTTCACTGGTCAATGATGGAGTCCCTCCTCCAAACACAAAACACACCCCTCCCCTCTTCATACGCCCCACTACAGAGACTGTAACCTAACTTCACAGTCACTTAAAGCGTCATCAATGGCATATGTCTTTGTTTAGTTTCTTCTCAGCCATCTTTGTTGTACCTTCAAATACACTGAAACATGCAGCACTGGTACAAGACAGCAAGGCAATGACAGAAAACAGAGGGACGAACAGGAAGTCTTGCAGCTTAAATCGACGGCTCAATTTGGGAGGATGTGTGTGAGTGGAGATTGTAAGAATAACGCCTGTCGGTGTCAAATCTGTGCAGCTCAAGGTGTCTGCCTCAATTGATTGGTGGGTTTTATTTTATTATCTTTATTTCTATCTGTGAAACGGAATCAAGTGCAACTCCAAATGAGCACTGATGACAAAATGATCGAGCTGAAAGGGACTTAAGTTAGCATCAACGTTTTCTGTTGTTATTTTTTTCTTGGTTTATTTGGCAGTGACAGGCGCAGTATACATGCAGAACTGAACAACTACTTTCCAATGCACTGCACCACAGCATTTATAGATCATGCTAATTTCCAATGCCTGTCCCTGAAGAGGCTTTCAATATGAAACACACAACATGCATGATACATCTAAACACCCCCTCCCCTCCCACTAACACAACCCCTACACATGACTACATGGCTGGTTATTTTTCTTTCATTGACATTCAGTGACATGTGTCCAAAACAACAGGAGTTTTAACATTGTGCACTACAAGATCCTCTTATTACACAAAGCATAAACACATGATCTTACTGAATACAACAAAACATTCAGCTGAGGGTCTTCCTCATCAAAAGATCAAAGTTTGTGGTTTAAAGGCAGAATGTGCAAACATTTTACACATAAATATAGCAGAAAGTATATCCTGTGTAAATGTGTCTCTGAGTCCTGACTGTCTACGATGAGTGAGAAGCTCGAGTCCCGCTGTCTGTGTTGTTGTCTGAGCCGTGTTTACATGGACGGGACGGCCGGCTCCTCCCCTTGTGAGTAAAAGTTGTTTGTGTGAGGGACTAGAGAGAAGAAGAAGAACATAATGTACTCTCTGCCTATTTCAATGTCACCTAAACGTTTTAAGATCACGGTCATTCAGCGTAAATTCACATGCAATGTGAAGCTACGAGCTAACCAAAGAGCGCTAACATTAGCATGCTAACACAACAATGCAGCTCGAGACGAGGACAATTTTGTCCGCCACTTGCACTTAACTATGGAGCGTTTTAATTTGATAACTCCTTTGTGTAAACGTGAGGGGAGAGGGGTTGGAGGTGTGTCTCTGGAGGAGAGCGGAGGCTTCAGTATGGAGGAGGTGTTGCAAAACAGCAGTTTGTTTTGGTTTCATGCTGGTGCTCAAGGGCGACATCTACTGGATGAAAAGGGTGCACAATCTTCCTTTAAGTGAAGTCACATGTTAGGCAGAATCGTCCCTTTGCATAGAGTAATATTTAAATATACAGTACTCTTCAATTGTTTTCACTGATGCTCCAACATGTAAGTAGTTTCTCAGTTTCACAGCTTGAAGAGGTGGAGATCATTTATGTTGTGGAATATAAGTATATACTTCATACTGCAGTCCATGTTAGTTCACAGAAATAATAAAAACCCATCTCAGGGTCCTGGAGTCTTATCATTCAGAGAGAGAAATCACTTCATTTTGCCTGCAGACTTTTTTATTTATTTACCAGTAACATTAAAACTGATAACTATCTGCACAAATAGAGGTGATGGGAAATGCAATAAGTTTGAATAAACAGTAAAACTGGTCGTCCCTCCATCATTAACAATAAACCAAACATGAATATTTAACCCTCCATTTCAGAAACGTGTTTGTCACCTGCTGAACACTTTACTGCACATTACTGTAATTTGTTTGCGCAAAGTTCTCAATAAAAATCCTTGATGACAAAGTCTCTGTTAACACAAAATTAGCCGCTCAATAACTTAACTGTAACGTATAACTTGTGCCTTCAGAAAAATAAACATTTAACAAAATAATTTATGCTAAATATCTTGTAAAAACTAAGAAAAGCTCAACTTAAATAACCAATATGTAACTCTGACACCTGGTGTTCAAAATGGGTACTGCTCCATCTTACATATTGGACCTTTACTGTTTCCATAGCAATAGTAGCTCTGACTTGAAGCTATTTTTTTATGCAGCTCTGTTAATAAAAATCTTAACCTATCACAGTTTGCCAAAAGAAAAACAGATAATTGTTGAACTGTAACCTGAGAATAAATGCTGCGCTGATAGCATTGAAGCTAAAGCTAATTTAAAGTAACGGTAGAGTACAGAGGAGCCAAAGTGTTCTCTGAGCTAGCTTCTGCCCGGGGCACAGAGTAGATGACATCATCTTTTGCTCCACCAGAGGGGGCGCTGTTACGAGAGGCAGCTTGGCTGTTGGAGAAATCCACCTCAGAGTAGTTGAGTTTACTCGAGTCATCGACGGTCTGGAAGGAAAAAAATGTGAAAACTTATCAGCAAGTTCTTTTTTTTTACTTTATAAAATTTCCTTTGAGAGAGACAGGACAGTCGATAGAATCAGAAATCAGCGAGAGAGAGAGACAGAGAGAGAGAGGGGGGGGGGGATGACATGTATGAACCCGGGCCGCCCGCTTTGAGGACTGTAGCCTCTGTACATGGGGCGTGCAAACTAACCACTAAGTCACTGGCACCTTGATAAGTCACAGTTGAAAGAACTGAATGTTTTTGATTAAATTATTAATATTATTCAGAGCCCTGACAGAGGAAAGTTTTCTGACTTAAATTATGATTTAGTGACTAATTTTTTACAGTGTGCTTTTGTTTTTGTTCATGACATCAACAAGATCTTTTTACATTTTGTATCCTAAAGTTTTGTTTGCTTGGTGACAGCACATTACACGACCAGGGTCCAACATGGGCCTCTGTTAGAATCAACATGCTTGTGGGGCCTCTAGTGGCCATTTGTGGAACTGCAGTTTGTGACACTTCTGTGTTAATTTTATTGTTTAGCACTCATTGGAAATAGACTTATCTTTGACAAATACTCTCTTAATATATAGATCCATTTCAATCAAGTTTCATGTTAGATCAGAGATGTGCAACCACATCTTTATAACCTATAAGACTTCCTCCACAAAACAACGGAAGTTAGAGATATGAACATTATCTGGCCTGGTTCCTGTTTCTTTAATTGGCAGCAGATCACTTCCTGGATATTATTTATCTTTTCAAAAAAAGCACATGAAGGTGGTGCAGGTTTGACTAACATCTCCTTGTTGATCTACCACAGAAATAACATTTCCTCTGCTGTGCCGTCAAGTTGTTAATCTGTGAATTTAGTTTAGTACATTTAATCCAAAATCTTTCCACTGTTTTTTCTTACTTTGTTGTGAGAACCTGCTGCAGTTAGGAGGCTGTAGTCATCCGTGGTTTCAACCCCGTTCGGTTTGGCAAATTTAGCACAGCTGTAAACTGTTGAAACTTCCACAACAGGAGATCTGTGCCCCTCTCTGATCTCCTCGTACACTCGGTTGTTCTGCACGAGGAGAATACAAAGACACTGTTTCAGTACGTTTTTCTCAAACAGTGATGAAAGTTAAAGTCCCTGATTATCTCAGACTCACCTCTTGGATTTCAGCATACTCTGTTTGAACAGGGGGTCCTGGAAAACACCTCGTTAATAAGTCAACTCAAAATGTTACAGTTATAGTTATTAGTTATAAATGGAGTATAATGTAAATATTTTCTGTTAAAATCTTAAATTAAAGGTGTCGACCACTTCCTATTCCGTGTGTATGTGTGTTTCCTGTAGCCTCACCTTTGGGTTCTCTGGTCCTCTTCCTGCAGAACATCAGCAGGATGGCTGATAATATGACGATGAGGATGAAAAGACTCAGACCCAAATACAACAGAAGACCTGGGGTTGTTTTGGCACAAAAACAAGTTTGTTTTACACTTCATGATTTGTGAAATATAACTATAAGGGTCAATTCTTTTGTGCACTGGCCCTAAAGCCTGGCTCAGACTACAGGATAATCGAGTCGATTCCCCCGTCCCGACAGTCAGGGGGGGTAGCTTCCCTGATCTGCTCAGAGAGCATCGTAACTGCCACAATTTATTTCAAACATGTTTGATTTTGAGGATTTCAAATCTTGACGATTATGTCATGAACGTGTCCGTACATGGGGCGGGACAACCAGCCACTAGGCTACAGACGCCATCATTTTTTTCATATCTTGTAGTGTTTGCATGCTGAAGATTATAAAGAAGAATATCTGTTAAGATTGTCCTTACATGCGGGATGCTGCCCGATTTCAAAATTGGGTAGTATCTTAAAATTCCTGTAGTCTGAAGGTTTAAACATTTTAATATATACCTGAAAACAGAAAAATAACCCAACAATGAATAAACATACTACACATACAATGATACACATTCATATACTTGCATAAATACAGAATGCCTATAAACATACTTATAATTATGTAAATGTACCTGAACCAGAAGCTGATGAGAGCTGCTCAGTCGTGGTTGTGTTAGACGAGTGTGATGAAGTCGTGGTGCTTCCTGAACTGACGCTCACAGTCTGCGCTGTGGTCAGTGTGGAGGTCGAGCGGGTCGATGATGGTTTAGGAGTCGTGTTTGGTTTAGAGGTGGTTGTTGCTGAAAATATATAATTTAAAAATAGGTACAAATGAAATCTGACACCAATAAAGCTCGAAGCAGCAGTCAATCATCGTGTTTGGTGAAACCATTTTCAATTGTTTGATCTGAGCCGATCTTATAATTTACAGATCAGCTGGAGGTTTTTAAGGTTCATCTTTTGGGGTTTTATACCTTCATTTAGAGTCAGTTGATAGAGTCAGAAATCAGGGAGAGAGGGGCTGGTATTCTAGTGGTTAGTACGGAGGCTGTAGTCATCCAAATGGGCAGCCTGGGTTTGAATCCAGCCTGTGGCTCCTTTCCTGCATATCATCCACACTCTCTCTCTCTCTCTCTCTCTCTCTCTCTCTGTCCCTGTTTTCTGAGTCTGTCCAACATCTCAAATAAAGGCATAAAAAGCCCAAAAATAAACCTTAGAGAGAGAGTTTGGAGTAACTACAGCCTCCCTACATGGGGGCGTGCTCTCTATCCACTAGGCTACCAGCGCCCCGAGCCGTTAGTTTTAAAGGAGCAGAGATTGTTAAACTTATTATTGTGTAGCACACGTTTACTTTAAAATGTAGGCTACATTTTAACATAAACATGAAAATATCATCAGAGTCACAATTATACACATTTCTATAAATATATATTCTGTGACCTGGGTTATAACTGCATAACAACAAAAGATTAAAAAACTATTTAAAAAATGAAATAACAAAAATACATCTTCAACTCTGTACTGAAACTTCTCAAATATTACAAATTCTCTAAAAACAGTAAATAACTTTTTCTACTACAGATAAATGTGAAAGTTATTCTGTGTGTTTGTCGCAACAACATTCAAATTAACTTCAACGTGTCGACTAATCTGATCATTTACAGACAAACTGTTAGTTTAAATTAAGAATGTTTAGAGTTCATAATGAAGAAAAGATGTAGCTCTAAACTAAATGTTTCATTTCAACTTATTGAGATATTTCAAAGATGTGAAGAAGTCCATTAAGAGTAAAAACTCACCATCTTTAACTCTGAGCTCAAACGTCTTAGTTGAATCTGGAGGCAAGTATCTATCCAACCAACATGTGTACGATCCAGAGTCAGACTTTGTCAAATTTGTGATGCTCACATAAAAAACTGTAGACAATAGTTCATTTTTTCTTAATTCAATGCTGTATCTGCCACACTGAGCACTGACATCTGTGGTGTTGCAAAGAATGTCTTCATCTTCACAGTCCTTTCTACAGAAAACCTTCCTTCTTCCAGAAGATGTAAAGCTGCATCCAACTTCGATGTTTCCTCCTTCAGTTCCTTCACGGACACCGATATCTTTATGAAAAGAGAATCCATCCGTCAGTTCTGTGGAAAAGAGATAAATAATCATGAGTTATATTCTGTGTTTTTTTTTCAGATCTTGCCGTCTGATTTGTTTCACATTCACATAAACAAACAAAACAATAACAGACATCCTACATCTCTATTTACTTCCCTACATTCATTCTCTAAAATTAGCATTTTGCATTTGCATGCCTGAAATGTCATTAAACTTTTTACAAGTTGGTGTCTGCTGAATTCTAAAATACATCCAACTTATACATTCAGCATGCAGAAAAGGTGAATTATGAGTGAATACTTGAACAACTTCACTTAAAATGGTAAACTGTGACATCTAGGTTTATTAGTTGTATCTTAGTTTTATCTGGTAAAGTCAGATTCAAAGTACTCTGTTCAGTTTCCTCAATTCTATTTCAACACTGAACGTCTAGTTTAACCACAGAAACCAACATGTTTGAAAGAGTCCACCCACCACAGACTGCTTCTTATTCTGTCTCCTGTAACTAATAAAGTAAACTATGAAGAAGACAAATGGATCAGTGAAAAGAGAGGAGTGTAGGAATAGAGAGTACTCACTGAGGAAGAAGAAGCAGATCAAAGTCTGATGGACTCTCATGTTCAACACTCTGATGGTTTAAGACGCTCTTGTTCCGTCTTCACTGGTCAATGATGGAGTCCCTCCTCCAAACACAAAACACACCCCTCCCCTCTTCATACGCCCCACTACAGAGACTGTAACCTAACTTCACAGTCACTTAAAGCGTCATCAATGGCATATGTCTTTGTTTAGTTTCTTCTCAGCCATCTTTGTTGTACCTTCAAATACACTGAAACATGCAGCACTGGTACAAGACAGCAAGGCAATGACAGAAAACAGAGGGACGAACAGGAAGTCTTGCAGCTTAAATCGACGGCTCAATTTGGGAGGATGTGTGTGAGTGGAGATTGTAAGAATAACGCCTGTCGGTGTCAAATCTGTGCAGCTCAAGGTGTCTGCCTCAGTTGATTGGTGGGTTTTATTTTATTATCTTTATTTCTATCTGTGAAACGGAATCAAGTGCAACTCCAAATGAGCACTGATGACAAAATGATCGAGCTGAAAGGGACTTAAGTTAGCATCAACGTTTTCTGTTGTTATTTTTTTCTTGGTTTATTTGGCAGTGACAGGCGCAGTATACATGCAGAACTGAACAACTACTTTCCAATGCACTGCACCACAGCATTTATAGATCATGCTAATTTCCAATGCCTGTCCCTGAAGAGGCTTTCAATATGAAACACACAACATGCATGATACATCTAAACACCCCCTCCCCTCCCACTAACACAACCCCTACACATGACTACATGGCTGGTTATTTTTCTTTCATTGACATTCAGTGACATGTGTCCAAAACAACAGGAGTTTTAACATTGTGCACTACAAGATCCTCTTATTACACAAAGCATAAACACATGATCTTACTGAATACAACAAAACATTCAGCTGAGGGTCTTCCTCATCAAAAGATCAAAGTTTATGGTTTAAAGGCAGAATGTGCAAACATTTTACACATAAATATAGCAGAAAGTGTATCCTGTGTAAATGTGTCTCTGAGTCCTGACTGTCTACGATGAGTGAGAAGCTCGAGTCCCGCTGTCTGTGTTGTTGTCTGAGCCGTGTTTACATGGACGGGACGGCCGGCTCCTCCCCTTGTGAGTAAAAGTTGTTTGTGTGAGGGACTAGAGAGAAGAAGAAGAACATAATGTACTCTCTGCTTATTTGAATGTCACCTAAACGTTTTAAGATCACGGTCATTCAGCGTAAATTCACATGCAATGTGAAGCTACGAGCTAACCAAAGAGCGCTAACATTAGCATGCTAACACAACAATGCAGCTCGAGACGAGGACAATTTTGTCCGCCACTTGCACTTAACT
Organism: Labrus mixtus; assembly: GCF_963584025.1. Lineage (NCBI taxonomy): Eukaryota > Metazoa > Chordata > Actinopteri > Labriformes > Labridae > Labrus > Labrus mixtus. The sequence continues at coordinate 26,787,202 of NC_083626.1, forward strand.
ATGGAGCGTTTTAATTTGATAACTCCTTTGTGTAAACGTGAGGGGAGAGGGGTTGGAGGTGTGTCTCTGGAGGAGAGCGGAGGCTTCAGTATGGAGGAGGTGTTGCAAAACAGCAGTTTGTTTTGGTTTCATGCTGGTGCTCAAGGGCGACATCTACTGGATGAAAAGGGTGCACAATCTTCCTTTAAGTGAAGTCACATGTTAGGCAGAATCGTCCCTTTGCATAGAGTAATATTTAAATATACAGTACTCTTCAATTGTTTTCACTGATGCTCCAACATGTAAGTAGTTTCTCAGTTTCACAGCTTGAAGAGGTGGAGATCATTTATGTTGTGGAATATAAGTATATACTTCATACTGCAGTCCATGTTAGTTCACAGAAATAATAAAAACCCATCTCAGGGTCCTGGAGTCTTATCATTCAGAGAGAGAAATCACTTCATTTTGCCTGCAGACTTTTTTATTTATTTACCAGTAACATTAAAACTGATAACTATCTGCACAAATAGAGGTGATGGGAAATGCAATAAGTTTGAATAAACAGTAAAACTGGTCGTCCCTCCATCATTAACAATAAACCAAACATGAATATTTAACCCTCCATTTCAGAAACGTGTTTGTCACCTGCTGAACACTTTACTGTACATTACTGTAATTTGTTTGCGCAAAGTTCTCAATAAAAATCCTTGATGACAAAGTCTCTGTTAACACAAAATTAGCCGCTCAATAACTTAACTGTAACGTATAACTTGTGCCTTCAGAAAAATAAACATTTAACAAAATAATTTATGCTAAATATCTTGTAAAAACTAAGAAAAGCTCAACTTAAATAACCAATATGTAACTCTGACACCTGGTGTTCAAAATGGGTACTGCTCCATCTTACATATTGGACCTTTACTGTTTCCATAGCAATAGTAGCTCTGACTTGAAGCTATTTTTTTATGCAGCTCTGTTAATAAAAATCTTAACCTATCACAGTTTGCCAAAAGAAAAACAGATAATTGTTGAACTGTAACCTGAGAATAAATGCTGCGCTGATAGCATTGAAGCTAAAGCTAATTTAAAGTAACGGTAGAGTACAGAGGAGCCAAAGTGTTCTCTGAGCTAGCTTCTGCCCGGGGCACAGAGTAGATGACATCATCTTTTGCTCCACCAGAGGGGGCGCTGTTACGAGAGGCAGCTTGGCTGTTGGAGAAATCCACCTCAGAGTAGTTGAGTTTACTCGAGTCATCGACGGTCTGGAAGGAAAAAAATGTGAAAACTTATCAGCAAGTTCTTTTTTTTTACTTTATAAAATTTCCTTTGAGAGAGACAGGACAGTCGATAGAATCAGAAATCAGCGAGAGAGAGAGACAGAGAGAGAGAGGGGGGGGGGGATGACATGTATGAACCCGGGCCGCCCGCTTTGAGGACTGTAGCCTCTGTACATGGGGCGTGCAAACTAACCACTAAGTCACTGGCACCTTGATAAGTCACAGTTGAAAGAACTGAATGTTTTTGATTAAATTATTAATATTATTCAGAGCCCTGACAGAGGAAAGTTTTCTGACTTAAATGATGATTTAGTGACTAATTTTTTACAGTGTGCTTTTGTTTTTGTTCATGACATCAACAAGATCTTTTTACATTTTGTATCCTAAAGTTTTGTTTGCTTGGTGACAGCACATTACACGACCAGGGTCCAACATGGGCCTCTGTTAGAATCAACATGCTTGTGGGGCCTCTAGTGGCCATTTGTGGAACTGCAGTTTGTGACACTTCTGTGTTAATTTTATTGTTTAGCACTCATTGGAAATAGACTTATCTTTGACAAATACTCTCTTAATATATAGATCCATTTCAATCAAGTTTCATGTTAGATCAGAGATGTGCAACCACATCTTTATAACCTATAAGACTTCCTCCACAAAACAACGGAAGTTAGAGATATGAACATTATCTGGCCTGGTTCCTGTTTCTTTAATTGGCAGCAGATCACTTCCTGGATATTATTTATCTTTTCAAAAAAAGCACATGAAGGTGGTGCAGGTTTGACTAACATCTCCTTGTTGATCTACCACAGAAATAACATTTCCTCTGCTGTGCCGTCAAGTTGTTAATCTGTGAATTTAGTTTAGTACATTTAATCCAAAATCTTTCCACTGTTTTTTCTTACTTTGTTGTGAGAACCTGCTGCAGTTAGGAGGCTGTAGTCATCCGTGGTTTCAACCCCGTTCGGTTTGGCAAATTTAGCACAGCTGTAAACTGTTGAAACTTCCACAACAGGAGATCTGTGCCCCTCTCTGATCTCCTCGTACACTGGGTTGTTCTGCACGAGGAGAATACAAAGACACTGTTTCAGTACGTTTTTCTCAAACAGTGATGAAAGTTAAAGTCCCTGATTATCTCAGACTCACCTCTTGGATTTCAGCATACTCTTTTTGAACAGGGGGTCCTGGAAAACACCTCGTTAATAAGTCAACTCAAAATGTTACAGTTATAGTTATTAGTTATAAATGGAGTATAATGTAAATATTTTCTGTTAAAATCTTAAATTAAAGGTGTCGACCACTTCCTATTCCGTGTGTATGTGTGTTTCCTGTAGCCTCACCTTTGGGTTCTCTGGCCCTCTTCCTGCAGAACATCAGCAGGATGGCTGATAATATGACGATGAGGATGAAAAGACTCAGACCCAAATACAACAGAAGACCTGGGGTTGTTTTGGCACAAAAACAAGTTTGTTTTACACTTCATGATTTGTGAAATATAACTATAAGGGTCAATTCTTTTGTGCACTGGCCCTAAAGCCTGGCTCAGACTACAGGATAATCGAGTCGATTCCCCCGTCCCGACAGTCAGGGGGGGTAGCTTCCCTGATCTGCTCAGAGAGCATCGTAACTGCCACAATTTATTTCAAACATGTTTGATTTTGAGGATTTCAAATCTTGACGATTATGTCATGAACGTGTCCGTACATGGGGCGGGACAACCAGCCACTAGGCTACAGACGCCATCATTTTTTTCATATCTTGTAGTGTTTGCATGCTGAAGATTATAAAGAAGAATATCTGTTAAGATTGTCCTTACATGCGGGATGCTGCCCGATTTCAAAATTGGGTAGTATCTTAAAATTCCTGTAGTCTGAAGGTTTAAACATTTTAATATATACCTGAAAACAGAAAAATAACCCAACAATGAATAAACATACTACACATACAATGATACACATTCATATACTTGCATAAATACAGAATGTCTATAAACATACTTATAATTATGTAAATGTACCTGAACCAGAAGCTGATGAGAGCTGCTCAGTCGTGGTTGTGTTAGACGAGTGTGATGAAGTCGTGGTGCTTCCTGAACTGACGCTCACAGTCTGCGCTGTGGTCAGTGTGGAGGTCGAGCGGGTCGATGATGGTTTAGGAGTCGTGTTTGGTTTAGAGGTGGTTGTTGCTGAAAATATATAATTTAAAAATAGGTACAAATGAAATCTGACACCAATAAAGCTCGAAGCAGCAGTCGATCATCGTGTTTGGTGAAACCATTTTCAATTGTTTGATCTGAGCCGATCTTATAATTTACAGATGAGCTGGAGGTTTTTAAGGTTCATCTTTTGGGGTTTTATTCCTCTATTTAGAGACAGTGGATAGAGTCAGAAATCAGGGAGAGAGGGGCTGGTATTCTAGTGGTTAGTACGGAGGCTGTAGTCATCCAAATGGGCAGCCTGGGTTTGAATCCAGCCTGTGGCTCCTTTCCTGCATGTCATCCACACTCTCTCTCTCTCTCTCTCTCTCTCTGTCCCTGTTTTCTGAGTCTGTCCAACATCTCAAATAAAGGCATAAAAAGCCCAAAAATAAACCTTAGAGAGAGAGTTTGGAGTAACTACAGCCTCCCTACATGGGGGCGTGCTCTCTATCCACTAGGCTACCAGCGCCCCGAGCCGTTAGTTTTAAAGGAGCAGAGATTGTTAAACTTATTATTGTGTAGCACACGTTTACTTTAAAATGTAGGCTACATTTTAACATAAACATGAAAATATCATCAGAGTCACAATTATACACATTTCTATAAATATATATTCTGTGACCTGGGTTATAACTGCATAACAACAAAAGATTAAAAAACTATTTAAAAAATGAAATAACAAAAATACATCTTCAACTCTGTACTGAAACTTCTCAAATATTACAAATTCTCTAAAAACAGTAAATAACTTTTTCTACTACAGATAAATGTGAAAGTTATTCTGTGTGTTTGTCGCAACAACATTCAAATTAACTTCAACGTGTCGACTAATCTGATCATTTACAGACAAACTGTTAGTTTAAATTAAGAATGTTTAGAGTTCATAATGAAGAAAAGATGTAGCTCTAAACTAAATGTTTCATTTCAACTTATTGAGATATTTCAAAGATGTGAAGAAGTCCATTAAGAGTAAAAACTCACCATCTTTAACTCTGAGCTCAAACGTCTTAGTTGAATCTGGAGGCAAGTATCTATCCAACCAACATGTGTACGATCCAGAGTCAGACTTTGTCAAATTTGTGATGCTCACATAAAAAACTGTAGACAATAGTTCATTTTTTCTTAATTCAATGCTGTATCTGCCACACTGAGCACTGACATCTGTGATGTTGCAAAGAATGTCTTCATCTTCACAGTCCTTTCTACAGAAAACCTTCCTTCTTCCAGAAGATGTAAAGCTGCATCCAACTTCGATGTTTCCTCCTTCAGTTCCTTCACGGACACCGATATCTTTATGAAAAGAGAATCCATCCGTCAGTTCTGTGGAAAAGAGATAAATAATCATGAGTTATATTCTGTGTTTTTTTTTCAGATCTTGCCGTCTGATTTGTTTCACATTCACATAAACAAACAAAACAATAACAGACATCCTACATCTCTATTTACTTCCCTACATTCATTCTCTAAAATTAGCATTTTGCATTTGCATGCCTGAAATGTCATTAAACTTTTTACAAGTTGGTGTCTGCTGAATTCTAAAATACATCCAACTTATACATTCAGCATGCAGAAAAGGTGAATTATGAGTGAATACTTGAACAACTTCACTTAAAATGGTAAACTGTGACATCTAGGTTTATTAGTTGTATCTTAGTTTTATCTGGTAAAGTCAGATTCAAAGTACTCTGTTCAGTTTCCTCAATTCTATTTCAACACTGAACGTCTAGTTTAACCACAGAAACCAACATGTTTGAAAGAGTCCACCCACCACAGACTGCTTCTTATTCTGTCTCCTGTAACTAATAAAGTAAACTATGAAGAAGACAAATGGATCAGTGAAAAGAGAGGAGTGTAGGAATAGAGAGTACTCACTGAGGAAGAAGAAGCAGATCAAAGTCTGATGGACTCTCATGTTCAACACTCTGATGGTTTAAGACGCTCTTGTTCCGTCTTCACTGGTCAATGATGGAGTCCCTCCTCCAAACACAAAACACACCCCTCCCCTCTTCATACGCCCCACTACAGAGACTGTAACCTAACTTCACAGTCACTTAAAGCGTCATCAATGGCATATGTCTTTGTTTAGTTTCTTCTCAGCCATCTTTGTTGTACCTTCAAATACACTGAAACATGCAGCACTGGTACAAGACAGCAAGGCAATGACAGAAAACAGAGGGACGAACAGGAAGTCTTGCAGCTTAAATCGACGGCTCAATTTGGGAGGATGTGTGTGAGTGGAGATTGTAAGAATAACGCCTGTCGGTGTCAAATCTGTGCAGCTCAAGGTGTCTGCCTCAGTTGATTGGTGGGTTTTATTTTATTATCTTTATTTCTATCTGTGAAACGGAATCAAGTGCAACTCCAAATGAGCACTGATGACAAAATGATCGAGCTGAAAGGGACTTAAGTTAGCATCAACGTTTTCTGTTGTTATTTTTTTCTTGGTTTATTTGGCAGTGACAGGCGCAGTATACATGCAGAACTGAACAACTACTTTCCAATGCACTGCACCACAGCATTTATAGATCATGCTAATTTCCAATGCCTGTCCCTGAAGAGGCTTTCAATATGAAACACACAACATGCATGATACATCTAAACACCCCCTCCCCTCCCACTAACACAACCCCTACACATGACTACATGGCTGGTTATTTTTCTTTCATTGACATTCAGTGACATGTGTCCAAAACAACAGGAGTTTTAACATTGTGCACTACAAGATCCTCTTATTACACAAAGCATAAACACATGATCTTACTGAATACAACAAAACATTCAGCTGAGGGTCTTCCTCATCAAAAGATCAAAGTTTGTGGTTTAAAGGCAGAATGTGCAAACATTTTACACATAAATATAGCAGAAAGTATATCCTGTGTAAATGTGTCTCTGAGTCCTGACTGTCTACGATGAGTGAGAAGCTCGAGTCCCGCTGGCTGTGTTGTTGTCTGAGCCGTGTTTACATGGACGGGACGGCCGGCTCCTCCCCTTGTGAGTAAAAGTTGTTTGTGTGAGGGACTAGAGAGAAGAAGAAGAACATAATGTACTCTCTGCTTATTTGAATGTCACCTAAACGTTTTAAGATCACGGTCATTCAGCGTAAATTCACATGCAATGTGAAGCTACGAGCTAACCAAAGAGCGCTAACATTAGCATGCTAACACAACAATGCAGCTCGAGACGAGGACAATTTTGTCCGCCACTTGCACTTAACTATGGAGCGTTTTAATTTGATAACTCCTTTGTGTAAACGTGAGGGGAGAGGGGTTGGAGGTGTGTCTCTGGAGGAGAGCGGAGGCTTCAGTATGGAGGAGGTGTTGCAAAACAGCAGTTTGTTTTGGTTTCATGCTGGTGCTCAAGGGCGACATCTACTGGATGAAAAGGGTGCACAATCTTCCTTTAAGTGAAGTCACATGTTAGGCAGAATCGTCCCTTTGCATAGAGTAATATTTAAATATACAGTACTCTTCAATTGTTTTCACTGATGCTCCAACATGTAAGTAGTTTCTCAGCTTCACAGCTTGAAGAGGTGGAGATCATTTATGTTGTGGAATATAAGTATATACTTCATACTGCAGTCCATGTTAGTTCACAGAAATAATAAAAACCCATCTCAGGGTCCTGGAGTCTTATCATTCAGAGAGAGAAATCACTTCATTTTGCCTGCAGACTTTTTTATTTATTTACCAGTAACATTAAAACTGATAACTATCTGCACAAATAGAGGTGATGGGAAATGCAATAAGTTTGAATAAACAGTAAAACTGGTCGTCCCTCCATCATTAACAATAAACCAAACATGAATATTTAACCCTCCATTTCAGAAACGTGTTTGTCACCTGCTGAACACTTTACTGTACATTACTGTAATTTGTTTGCGCAAAGTTCTCAATGAAAATCCTTGATGACAAAGTCTCTGTTAACACAAAATTAGCCGCTCAATAACTTAACTGTAACGTATAACTTGTGCCTTCAGAAAAATAAACATTTAACAAAATAATTTATGCTAAATATCTTGTAAAAACTAAGAAAAGCTCAACTTAAATAACCAATATGTAACTCTGACACCTGGTGTTCAAAATGGGTGCTGCAGTCCATCTTACATTGGACCTTTACTGTTTCCATAGCAATAGTAGCTCTGACTTGAAGCTATTTTTTCATGCAGCTCTGTTAATAAAAATCTTAACCTTTCACAGTTTGCCAAAAGAAAAACAGATAATTGTTGAACTGTAACCTGAGAATAAATGCTGCGCTGATAGCATTGAAGCTAAAGCTAATTTAAAGTAACGGTAGAGTACAAAGCCAAAGTGTTCTCTGAGCTAGCTTCTGCCCGGGGCACGGAGTAGATGACATCATCTTTTGCTCCACCAGAGGGGGCGCTGTTACGAGAGGCAGCATGGCTGTTGGAGAAATCCACCTCAGAGTAGTTGAGTTTACTCGAGTCATCGACGGTCTGGAAGGAAAAAAAGCTTTTTAAGATTTCCTTTGAGAAAGACAGGACAGTCGATAGAATCAGAAATCAGAGAGAGAGAGAGACAGAGAGAGAGAGAGGGGGGGGGGATGCTTTGAGGACTGTAGCCTCTGTACATGGGGCGTGCAAACTAACCACTAAGTCACTGGCACCTTGATAAGTCACAGTTGAAAGAACTGAATGTTTTTGATTAAATTATTAATATTATTCAGAGCCCTGACAGAGGAAAGTTTTCTGACTTAAATTATGATTTAGTGACAATTTTTTTACAGTGTGCTTTTGTTTTTGTTCATGACATCAACAAGATCTTTTTACATTTTGTATCCTAAAGTTTTGTTTGCTTGGTGACAGCACATTACACGACCAGGGTCCAACATGGGCCTCTGTTAGAATCAACATGCTTGTGGGGCCTCTAGTGGCCATTTGTGGAACTGCAGTTTGTGACACTTCTGTGTTAATTTTATTGTTTAGCACTCATTGGAAATAGACTTATCTTTGACAAATACTCTCTTAATATATAGATCCATTTCAATCAAGTTTCATGTTAGATCAGAGATGTGCAACCACATCTTTATAACCTATAAGACTTCCTCCACAAAAC
>NC_083626.1:26800723-26804094 GCF_963584025.1 Labrus mixtus
GCAGCTTAAATCAACGGCTCAATTTGGGAGGATGTGTGTGAGTGGAGATTGTAAGAATAACGCCTGTCGGTGTCAAATCTGTGCAGCTCAAGGTGTCTGCCTCAGTTGATTGGTGGGTTTTATTTTATTATCTTTATTTCTATCTGTGAAACGGAATCAAGTGCAACTCCAAATGAGCACTGATGACAAAATGATCGAGCTGAAAGGGACTTAAGTTAGCATCAACGTTTTCTGTTGTTATTTTTTTCTTGGTTTATTTGGCAGTGACAGGCGCAGTATACATGCAGAACTGAACAACTACTTTCCAATGCACTGCACCACAGCATTTATAGATCATGCTAATTTCCAATGCCTGTCCCTGAAGAGGCTTTCAATATGAAACACACAACATGCATGATACATCTAAAACACCCCCTCCCCTCCCACTAACACAACCCCTAACATGACTACATGGCTGGTTATTTTTTTCTTTCATTGACATTCAGTGACAGGTGTCCAAAACAACAGGAGTTTTAACATTGTGCACTACAAGATCCTCTTATTTACACAAAGCATAAACACATGATCTTACTGATACAACAAAACATTCAGCTGAGGGTCTTCCTCATCAAAAGATCAAAGTTTGTGGTTTAAAGGCAGAATGTGCAAACATTTTACACATAAATATAGCAGAAAGTATATCCTGTGTAAATGTGTCTCTGAGTCCTGACTGTCTACGATGAGTGAGAAGCTCGAGTCCCGCTGTCTGTGTTGTTGTCTGAGCCGTGTTTACATGGACGGGACGGCCGGCTCCTCCCTTGTGAGTAAAAGTTGTTTGTGTGAGGGGACTAGAGAGAAGAAGAAGAACATAATGTACTCTCTGCTTATTTGAATGTCACCTAAACGTTTTAAAGATCACGGTCATTCAGCGTAAATTCACATGCAATGTGAAGCTACGAGCTAACCAAAGAGCGGCTAACATTAGCATGCTAACACAACAATGCAGCTCGAGACGAGGACAATTTGTCCGCCACTTGCACTTAACTATGGAGCGTTTTAATTTGATAACTCCTTTGTGTAAACGTGAGGGGAGAGGGGTTGGAGGTGTGTCTCTGGAGGAGAGCGGAGGCTTCAGTATGGAGGAGGTGTTGCAAAACAGCAGTTTGTTTTGGTTTCATGCTGGTGCTCAAGGGCGACATCTACTGGATGAAAAGGGTGCACAATCTTCCTTTAAGTGAAGTCTCATGTTAGGCAGAATCGTCCCTTTGCATAGAGTAATATTTAAATATACAGTTACTCTTCAATTGTTTTCACTGATGCTCCACATGTAAGTAGTTTCTCAGCTTCACAGCTTGAAGAGGTGGAGATCATTTATGTTGTGGAATATAAGTATATACTTCATACTGCAGTCCATGTTAGTTCACAGAAATAATAAAAACCCATCTCAGGGTCCTGGAGTCTTATCATTCAGAGAGAGAAATCACTTCATTTTGCCTGCAGACTTTTTTATTTATTTACCAGTAACATTAAAACTGATAACTATCTGCACAAATAGAGGTGATGGAAATGCAATAAGTTTGAATAAACAGTAAAACTGGTCGTCCCTCCATCATTAACAATAAACCAAACATGAATATTTAACCCTCCATTTCAGAAACGTGTTTGTCACCTGCTGAACACTTTACTGTACATTACTGTAATTTGTTTGCGCAAAGTTCTCAATGAAAATCCTTGATGACAAAGTCTCTGTTAACACAAAATTAGCCGCTCAATAACTTAACTGTAACGTATAACTTGTGCCTTCAGAAAAATAAACATTTAACAAAATAATTTATGCTAAATATCTTGTAAAAACTAAGAAAAAGCTCAACTTAAATAACCAATATGTAACTCTGACACCTGGTGTTCCAAAATGGGTGCTGCAGTCCATCTTACATTGGACCTTTACTGTTTCCATAGCAATAGTAGCTCTGACTTGAAGCTATTTTTTCATGCAGCTCTGTTAATAAAAATCTTAACCTTTCACAGTTTGCCAAAAGAAAAACAGATAATTGTTGAACTGTAACCTGAGAATAAATGCTGCGCTGATAGCATTGAAGCTAAAGCTAATTTAAAGTAACGGTAGAGTACAAAGCCAAAGTGTTCTCTGAGCTAGCTTCTGCCCGGGGTACGGAGTAGATGACATCATCTTTTGCTCCACCAGAGGGGGCGCTGTTACGAGAGGCAGCATGGCTGTTGGAGAAATCCACCTCAGAGTAGTTGAGTTTACTCGAGTCATCGACGGTCTGGAAGGAAAAAAAGCTTTTTAAGATTTCCTTTGAGAAAGACAGGACAGTCGATAGAATCAGAAATCAGAGAGAGAGAGAGACAGAGAGAGAGAGAGGGGGGGGGGATGCTTTGAGGACTGTAGCCTCTGTACATGGGGCGTGCAAACTAACCACTAAGTCACTGGCACCTTGATAAGTCACAGTTGAAAGAACTGAATGTTTTTGATTAAATTATTAATATTATTCAGGCCCTGACAGAGGAAAGTTTCTGAACTTAAATTATGATTTAGTGACTAATTTTTACAGTGTGCTTTTGTTTTTGTTCATGACATCAACAAGATCTTTTTACATTTTGTATCCTAAAGTTTTGTTTGCTTGGTGACAGCACATTACACGACCAGGGTCCAACATGGGCCTCTGTTAGAATCAACATGCTTGGGGCCTCTAGTGGCCATTTGTGGAACTGCAGTTTGTGACACTTCTGTGTTAATTTTATTGTTTAGCACTCATTGGAAATAGACTTATCTTTGACAATACTCTCTTAATATATAGATCCATTTCAATCAAGTTTCATGTTAGATCAGAGATGTGCAACCACATCTTTATAACCTATAAGACTTCCTCCACAAAACAACGGAAGTTAGAGATATGAACATTATCTGCCTGGTTCCTGTTTCTTTAATTGGCAGCAGATCACTTCCTGGATATTATTTATCTTTTCAAAAAAAGCACATGAAGGTGGTGCAGGTTTGACTAACATCTCCTTGTTGATCTACCACAGAAATAACATTTCCTCTGCTGTGCCGTCAAGTTGTTAATCTGTGAATTTAGTTTAGTACATTTAATCCAAAATCTTTCCACTGTTTTTCTTACTTTGTTGTGAGAACCTGCTGCAGTTAGGAGGCTGTAGTCATCGTGGTTTCAACCCCGTTTCGGTTTGGCAAATTTAGCACAGCTGTAAACTGTTGAAACTTCCACAACAGGAGATCTGTGCCCCTCTCTGATCTCCTCGTACACTGGTTGTTCTGCACGAGGAGAATACAAAGACACTGTTTCAGTACGTTTTTCTCAAACAGGTGGGGGGGGGGGGGGGGGGGGATGGGGGAAAGGGGGGGGGGGGGGGGG
>NC_083626.1:26804294-26894294 GCF_963584025.1 Labrus mixtus
CTATCCAACATCTCAAATAAAGGCATAAAAAGCCCAAAAATAAACCTTAGAGAGAGAGTTTGGAGTAACTACAGCCTCCCTACATGGGGGCGTGCTCTCTATCCACTAGGCTACCAGCGCCCCGAGCCGTTAGTTTTAAAGGAGCAGAGATTGTTAAACTTATTATTGTGTAGCACACGTTTACTTTAAAATGTAGGCTACATTTTAACATAAACATGAAAATATCATCAGAGTCACAATTATACACATTTCTATAAATATATATTCTGTGACCTGGGTTATAACTGCATAACAACAAAAGATTAAAAAACTATTTAAAAAATGAAATAACAAAAATACATCTTCAACTCTGTACTGAAACTTCTCAAATATCACAAATTCTCTAAAAACAGTAAATAACTTTTTCTACTACAGATAAATGTGAAAGTTATTCTGTGTGTTTGTCGCAACAACATTCAAATTAACTTCAACGTGTCGACTAATCTGATCATTTACAGACAAACTGTTAGTTTAAATTAAGAATGTTTAGAGTTCATAATGAAGAAAAGATGTAGCTCTAAACTAAATGTTTCATTTCAACTTATTGAGATATTTCAAAGATGTGAAGAAGTCCATTAAGAGTAAAAACTCACCATCTTTAACTCTGAGCTCAAACGTCTTAGTTGAATCTGGAGGCAAGTATCTATCCAACCAACATGTGTACGATCCAGAGTCAGACTTTCTCAAATTTGTGATGCTCACATAAAAAACTGTAGACAATAGTTCATTTTTTCTTAATTCAATGCTGTATCTGCCACACTGAGCACTGACATCTGTGGTGTTGCAAAGAATGTCTTCATCTTCACAGTCCTTTCTACAGAAAACCTTCCTGCTTCCAGAAGATGTAAAGCTGCATCCAACTGAGATGTTTCCTCCTTCAGTTCCTTCACGGACACCGATATCTTCATAAAAAGGGAATCCATCCGTCAGTTCTGTGGAAAAGAGATAAATAATCATGAGCTATATTCTGTGTTTTTTTTTCAGATCTTGCCGTCTGATTTGTTTCACATTCACATAAACAAACAAAACAATTACAGACATCCTACATCTCTATTTACTTCCCTACATTCATTCTCTAAAATTTGCATTTTGCATTTGCATGACTGAAATGTCATTAAACTTTTTACAAGTTGGTGTCTGCTGAATTCTAAAATACATCCAACTTATACATTCAGCATGCAGAAAAGGTGAATTATGAGTGAATACTTGAACAACTTCACTTAAAATGGGAAACTGTGACATCTAGGTTTATTAGTTGTATCTTAGTTTTATCTGGTAAAGTCAGATTCAAAGTACTCTGTTCAGTTTCCTCAATTCTATTTCAACACTGAACGTCTAGTTTAACCACAGAAACCAACATGTTTGAAAGAGTCCACCCACCACAGACTGTTCACATCCGCTGATAACTTTTCCTACTGCAAGTAATAAAAACTATGAAGAAGACAAATGGATCAGTGAAAAGAGAGGAGTGTAGGAATAGAGAGTACTCACTGAGGAAGATGAAGCAGATCAAAGTCTGATGGACTCTCATGTTCAACGCTGTTATGGGTTGTGTTGTCTGTGTGTGTCTCCCCTCCCTCTCTGAGTTCCTGGACAGGTTGGTGCTCCGCCCATCTCTGAGGGAGACTGATGGAGAAGTGGAATCACCTGTGTACGCATGCCGCCGATGAATAAAAGGCACTGGCTGCAGGGGGAAGAGGGAGGCATATTCGTGTGCTGGGACGCAGGCTGCTGGAGTGCCAGAGCGTCTCCGTTTCAGTTTCTCTAAATTTGTGTACCCTTTGTGGGTGCACCTAAAGCTGGTCATTGCTTGTGTGTTTCCTGTACAATTAAATACAGCGACTATTATTTTTTTTGAAACCGAACTCTGGTCTCCGTCTTGATTCCGGGTAAATATAAATTTGTTGTTCCCCGCATCCCCTAGAACTACGGGGAACGTAACAAACGCTCTGATGGTTTCAGATGCTCTTGTTCCGTCTTCACTGGACAACGAACTTGTTCTCTCTTCTCTAAATGATGGAGTCCCTCCTCCAAACACAAAACACACCCCTCCCCTCTTCATACGCCCCACTACAGAGACTGTAACCTGCAGCTTCCAATGCCTGTCCCTGAAGAGGCTTTCAATATGAAACACACAACATGCATGATACATCTAAACACCCCCTCCCCTCCCACTAACACAACCCCTACACATGACTACATGGCTGGTTACTTTTCAGGAATTCTTTCATTGACATTCAGTGACATGTGTCCAAAACAACAGGAGTTTTAACATTGTGCACTACAAGATCCTCTTATTACACAAAGCATAAACACATGATCTTACTGAATACAACAAAACATTCAGCTGAGGGTCTTCCTCATCAAAAGATCAAAGTTTGTGGTTTAAAGGCAGAATGTGCAAACATTTTACACATAAATATAGCAGAAAGTATATCCTGTGTAAATGTGTCTCTGAGTCCTGACTGTCTACGATGAGTGAGAAGCTCGAGTCCCGCTGTCTGTGTTGTTGTCTGAGCCGTGTTTACATGGACGGGACGGCCGGCTCCTCCCCTTGTGAGTAAAAGTTGTTTGTGTGAGGGACTAGAGAGAAGAAGAAGAACATAATGTACTCTCTGCTTATTTGAATGTCACCTAAACGTTTTAAGATCACGGTCATTCAGTGTAAATTCACATGCAATGTGAAGCTACGAGCTAACCAAAGAGCGCTAACATTAGCATGCTAACACAACAATGCAGCTCGAGACGAGGACAATTTTGTCCGCCACTTGCACTTAACTATGGAGCGTTTTAATTTGATAACTCCTTTGTGTAAACGTGAGGGGAGAGGGGTTGGAGGTGTGTCTCTGGAGGAGAGCGGAGGCTTCAGTATGGAGGAGGTGTTGCAAAACAGCAGTTTGTTTTGGTTTCATGCTGGTGCTCAAGGGCGACATCTACTGGATGAAAAGGGTGCACAATCTTCCTTTAAGTGAAGTCACATGTTAGGCAGAATCGTCCCTTTGCATAGAGTAATATTTAAATATACAGTACTCTTCAATTGTTTTCACTGATGCTCCAACATGTAAGTAGTTTCTCAGCTTCACAGCTTGAAGAGGTGGAGATCATTTATGTTGTGGAATATAAGTATATACTTCATACTGCAGTCCATGTTAGTTCACAGAAATAATAAAAACCCATCTCAGGGTCCTGGAGTCTTATCATTCAGAGAGAGAAATCACTTCATTTTGCCTGCAGACTTTTTTATTTATTTACCAGTAACATTAAAACTGATAACTATCTGCACAAATAGAGGTGATGGGAAATGCAATAAGTTTGAATAAACAGTAAAACTGGTCGTCCCTCCATCATTAACAATAAACCAAACATGAATATTTAACCCTCCATTTCAGAAACGTGTTTGTCACCTGCTGAACACTTTACTGCACATTACTGTAATTTGTTTGAGCAAAGTTCTCAATGAAAATCCTTGATGACAAAGTCTCTGTTAACACAAAATTAGCCGCTCAATAACTTAACTGTAACGTATAACTTGTGCCTTCAGAAAAATAAACATTTAACAAAATAATTTATGCTAAATATCTTGTAAAAATAAGAAATAAGAAAAGCTCAACTTAAATAACCAATATGTAACTCTGACACCTGGTGTTCAAAATGGGTACTGCAGTCCATCTTACATATTGGACCTTTACTGTTTCCATAGCAATAGTAGCTCTGACTTGAAGCTATTTTTTTATGCCGCTCTGTTAAGGAAAACATTTAAAATAATTCCTTGAAGCAAGATAAACAGCCATAACTTAGGAAAACAAAATCATAGCACAAATAACAGAATACCCTACCCAATAAACCCTTAATGTACTCTTTGTGAAGATCAAGTGGAGACTATCACACATTTATTTAGTTTTTCTACTATATCCAGACATTGTTGGAAGAGTTTTTATAATTGTATTATTTCTAAAGTATGTAATACGTTTTCTATTAAATTTGAAAATGTTTTTTTTTGAGAGAGGCAATGAACATACATTTTAATTAATAAGATTTAATCAATCTTATTCTGCTTTTTTGTGTGTGCAAATTTCCCACTCATAGTTGAAAATGTTTACACGCATCGCCTTTTTTCCTGTTTTAAATAAAGAAATTGAAATGTATAATTCTACACTTTCACAAAGCCCAAACAGAAAAACAATTCAATCTCATATTGCCTGTCAATTTTATAATGTGTTTAATTTATGTCTGTAATATATTTAACATAATGCTTTGGCATCACGCCATTTTGTACTTTTGCTCTATCCTATTTTTATTATTCTGTGTCCATGTTGTGTTTTATAACAATATCCTGTATTGCTATTTGTATCAATAAAGTAAAACATTTTTATAAATGAATAATATTTCCAGAGTTACCTAGTTGTTGTTCCGACCAGAGGCGTTGCTTGTCAACAGGAAAGGCCCCCAACTGCTGACAAACTTTAAACCAAAGCATTGCCTCAAAATGTGCAAATTTGCAACGACAGTAGGAAACCTACCGAATCGGGCCCCATCTGACAGCACTCACTCTCAATGCCCTGCTAAGCATTGCAGCATTATTCCTGTGAAAAAACTAAATTTGTCAATGAAGGAAAACGAAGAGGAGTTATCCTTCTAGGATTGAAAAAAAAAAGGAACATAATAATAAACGCCGGTCATAGGGGCCCCCAATGAGTTTTGGCATAGGGCCCCAACAGACCCTAGAATCACCCCTGGTTCCGACTTGAGGAACCGCTCATGCGCATTTTCCACCTATGAAATATGTTTTTATTATTATTTTATTTTTTATTTATTATTATTTATTTATTATTAAATAAATATATTTAAATATTTAAAATATTATTTTTATTTTATTTATTTATTCATTCTTTTTATTTATTATTAAATAAATATATTAAAATATTAAAATATTATTATTATTATTATTTTTATTCATTACGTTTTTAATATTATTTCCCGTTTTTCCTAAGTGTCCGACAGCACCTGAACGCATCACCTAAACAGCGACTTCGTCTGTCTGTTACGCCGGTGACGTAGGGAGGCCTCCTCCGTGGGGGGGGGGGGGGGGGGGTCGGTCACGTGATTTTTGGCGTGGTGAAGCGAAGCATCGAAACCACTCACTGCGATACTTTTGCTTCTGTAAGGTCGACGGCGTGAAGTGGAACGAGCAGTCCCGCATCGGGCGCACCAATTCTACCGTCACGGACCCGGATGAGGAGCCGGGCGGCGGCGGGGGTCGTGAGGGGGACATGCGGGACGGAGAGGTCGGAGAACCGCCAATTCCAGCTAGCTGTCAGCTAGCTTGTGGACACAGATGGCTGGCTAGCTCGCTAGCTGACTTCCAAGGCAGGTTGTTGGTGTTTTATCTAGAAGCTCGATGTTATTCTTATTATCATGTTTCCGTTCTGCCTGTTAGAAAACATCTGTGACGTCGACTGAAGCGTTTCCGTGTGAACCTGGCGGCTAATGGGTGCTAGCTTGACAGGCTGTTAGCTTGTTAGCCTCACCTGGTGCAGCTACAAGCAGAACATAAAACCTTTAAAATCTGTGTGTGTGTGTGTGTGTGTGTGTGTGTGTGTGTGTGTGTGTGTGTGTGTGTGTGTGTGTGTGTGTGTGTGTGTGTGAGTGAGAGAGATCACTGTGTGTGTGTGTGTGTGTGTGTGTGTGTGAGAGAGAGATCACTGTGTGTGTGTGTGTGTGTGTGTGTGTGTGTGTGTGTGTGTGAGAGAGAGAGAGAGGGATCTGGATCACTGTGTGTGTGTGTGTGTGTGTGTGTGTGTGTGTGTGTGTGTGTGTGTGTGTGTGAGAGATCACTGTGTGTGTGTGTGTGTGAGATCAGTGTGTGTGTGTGTGTGTGTGTTTGATGGGTAAAGGTTGCTGCCTTTTATTGTAGTTTTATTTTGACACTGGAAACCCTCAAGGACAAGAAACCAGTGAAGAGGGCTTTATCACCTTTTCTAATTCCTCTACCTGAAGATCAAATTAATTATTATTATTAATCCTGAGTATTATGTTGTACTTTATAATTTCTATTTATTTACAGAGGGTTTTAATCAACTCTACTTTCAAATTAACATTTTAGTGTTTGATTTACGGATTTTAGTATTTATATTTTATGTTTTCGTGATTATTTGATATATATCGTAAAACATTTTAATTTTTGGGCCATTTTATTTTAGCCTTCAATTGTTCAGGACAGCTGAAGAGAGATACAGCAAAGGGCTGGAGCTGGGTTTCGAACCCAGTAGTGTATATATATAGTATAATATACTATGAACAATATAGTGTAATATAATGAAATGTTATATAATATAGAATGTACAGTATATATGTATATATATATATATATATATATTGATGCTAAATAATAATAATAATACAATGTTAGTAATGATAATAATGAAGCAGGTCACGTGGGTAGTGTTTTTATAGATTTATTCTTTCAATCATAACATTATTTTAATTTTATTTTACGTTCTTATTTTTATGTTTTTATTTTGTGTCTCTTGTTTTTTTTAATCATCCATCTTTATTTCGTTAAATTCTCATTGCTTAGTCTCTAAATAACTTTTACAGACGCCCTTTTGTCGAGCACGTCCCTGCTCCTTTGTGAACTCTAATTGAATTTGTCTGAAAAGGGGTTTATCAATAAAGTTTGATTGATTGAAATGTGGCTCTTGTAGCGAGGTGAAATCCTCCGGATCTAAAAGAAAAGAAAAAGATCAAAGAAAGATACCGGCCGACATATCGAATTATTTATCTTCCTAATATCGGTCACATATAAAGTCCCATATCGGTCGGGTCCTAATGGATCATCATCTTAATAATAATAATCATCAGACTCCAAATGTAATGTTTCTTTATATAATGTTGAAAAAAGGAGCAACGCTAACAAGACTCGCCATGTCGTTCTGTAAATACCAAACTAAGACATTTCTTTCTTTGTCTCCATCCTGCTTTCCTGTCTTCATTTAAAGATACAAATGACAGAAAAAAAAAGACAGGCTGTATTGGTCACAGAGCTGAGTCATCCACAAACGACACCTCCCTGGTCGATAGAAACATGGCAACAAAACGAGCAGGATAACAGGGTCACGGCTGAGTGTTGTGGAGTAGTATTTAACATGGAGGAAAAGATGAGCGCTGATTGGGACCGCAGAGAAGAAGACTGGGCGCTGTGGGATGAGGTAGTAGTTTGTATAGTTTTAGGATCACACCAGATCTGGGAGATAACTATACAGCCTACTGTCTTTCTCACGGCAACCGAACCATCACCTACATGCATGACGGAGACCGCCAGCCTATCCACAGCGTGTGTTCGGTTGCCACGGAGACTGAAGCCCCTGTTGCTGTTAGTGACCAACGGTGGTCCTGAAAATGCATGGTGAGCATTGGCTTCACTTCCCTGGTTATAATCGACGTCTGTGTCCCCCTCTAGCCATTGGAGGAGAAGCCGCTGCTGCAAGCTTGAAAGAGTTTGCACGTCATCATGCTCGTTAACAATTCAGGGAGGAAACTAATCCAGGTCGCTGTTATTTTTCTCTCCAGATGTTTTTTTTTTTTTAGCTGTGCTGTGGTGAGGTAGTAAGTTGTGTTGTTGTGGGGTGTGGGATATTACAACCCCTGTTTTTGGAGATACAACTATACAACTTACTGCCTTCCACATTATGGCAGAATATCGCACCACGTCCACCGTCCAGCTGTGAGTGTCCTGTCCGATTTGTTTTAAGAATATGTGTTGTATTAACTTCTTCAAAGACATGAATGCATGATGAGTTTTTACTAAGTCCTTTATTTAAACTTAAAGGGCGTATCAAATGGCGGGAAATACTTCAGTTTATTGATAATCTGTTCAAATTAACAGCAGAAATTGTTGCTGCTCTCTCTTCTGTGATTTTTGTGTGTCTAACAGTAATTCAAATAAAAGCACTGGTGTGTTAACAGCGTAATCGTTTATGTTTATGAAATGACAGATAATTGCTGAAGTTTTCAGCTGAAACTCACATCCTAAAAATGAATACATTTACGGGATAGAAAACAGAAATAAGTGTTGAAGATGGATCACAAGAAAGCAGGTGAATCTGGCTTATTTAATTTGTCTTTATGTCCACTCTACTTTTTTGTTTCCCTTTATCTATCCAATGTAATTTGGTTGTGCATTAAATCCTGATTATATATATTTACTGTGACATTTTGTAGACTGATAGATCAGAAAATTTGATTTTTTTTAACCCTGTATGTTGCATCCACTTAAAAATAAAGGAGAAATCTAAACACAATTGTGTTTATGTGCTTTGTTTTATGCCGAGTTGAAACATTTATGGAGAGAAAATCAGACAAAGGCCTTCAACATGAAGACTGTCACAGGGTTGTTAATTGTCTAAATTATTTATAGTTATTAAAAATGAGATTGTGCCTCATAAACTGCACAAATCAAATCAGCAGCATCGTGTCTCTGTTCTGACTGAAGCAGCATCAGTTCGCCTGAGCTGACCTTGGTGAGCTGCAGGAACGCTGTGATTGGACAGCATCCCTCATACCCCCTCGCCTCCAGGAGGGGGGCGTTCCCTGGAACGTTCACCGATTGGGCGATTCAGAAGGAAGTAGACGGAGCCGCGACGCTCTTCCGCATCGTACGCTGCATTCTGTGGTAGCGGACAAATCGGAAAAAAGAGTTTCCGAGTTGTAAAATGTTCATGAACACCTGCTGAAGTCGAGACAACAACTCGGGACATCGGGAAAGAAATAGGTGCCCGATATAACGTCGTTTCAGTCCTCACTAAATATATTTAGTTAATGTACAGATGCGTTTTTATTAATTCATGCATTTCACATCAACTTTTTGCTCAAATGTAACTTGTAACATTCCTCACGTCTTCTTCGTAACATCCACGCTGTTTGTTGCTGTTGTTACAGCATTCAGACTTTCCAAACTGAAAGCAGGTGAACACACTGAAGGCTGAGGAACGACTCCCTAAATCGGAAATCTGGACCATCCGAGGAGTACCTGAATGCAGCATTAGTACCCACGTTGTTACCATAGAGCGTTAATAAGTGAAGACCTCTCACACTGTCGGAAATTCCGATGCCACTTTTCAGTCTGGTAGAATAACAACATTTTAAAAACATTTACAAAAACCTTAACGTAGTTTAAAGGGAATATTTAAAAAAAACGAGACAGGAAATGATCGATTTATGTAGTTATTCATTTTATAAATCTCAAAAGCAATTATTGGGCCAGGTTGCTCCAACACTACAGTACATTAAAGAGAAACAGAAGGAGCATCACATACAAGGCACTTACAAATGACATAAAACGTTTATTGTGTTATAAATTATGTTTTAAGCAACATGTCCCTTTTATTTGATGATTTATATGCATACCTCATTAAGCAACCCAAATGTTGCCCAACACTATCGAATACACCCCATTTTATTTTAATTTACAATACAATACAATTGTAAATGTGTAAATGTTTTTTGTAAATAGCTTATCAAAAAGACACAGGCTGATTTACTTATCAGAAATTGTTTTAAATGTGGAAACGTATATTTGAATACTTTACTTTTACTGTTCTTACACTTTCATAATAATATTTCTACATGTGTTCCTCCATTGTCCAGGGGGAGGCAGTAATGCACAGTGAAAAATGACAGACGCTGTGAAAGAAATTAACGAAGAAGAAGAAGGAGGAAATCCGAAAAGACGTCGAGTGACTCGTCCTTTTTCAAATATACGACCTTCGGCGTGACGTCACGGTCTTCTGTCCGAACGAACATGGCGAACATTAGATGCGTCAAGGTGAGCAAAGAAAAATCTAAATACCGTGTCGGCGCTGCGCATCTTTTCTTTGAACATTTTCTCCTTGGCAATGTGACGCGCGAGACTCCTAAGAAGCGTGTCTCGTGACGTTTGCGAGTTGTTACCCTCGTGCATGTGTACGCTGCTTTTGTAGTTCAAGAAGTTTCATTGTGTGAAGCTAACATGTTGAGAGGCACACAGCGCCCTCTCTGCGGTGTGTTTGTTCACCTCTGCTCTACCATTACTCTGACATTGGACACCTGAGGCCCTGCAGTGTTAATATTTAATTGGTTTAGTCCATTCAAAATCACATAACTAATGTGGTTAGTCCCTTTACTTTTAGTGTTACCCGGCTGTGCAAATACTTCTGGCTTAAAGCATTCTGATACACAGCTATATTCATTATTAAAAATCAATAGAGGAAAATAAAAGCTCCTTTGTTGTGCTCCTAATAAGCTTGATTTTTGATCCGCTTACTGTGAACAACGGGACCCTTCTGTTACCTATGCTGCCTTCACGTACTCCTCGGAAATATCGAGTTTGCCGTATTTGCGAGCACATGAAGGGGCCCACCAAAGTTATCATAGTATAGGATAATTTCCTGGTTTCAATTATCAAAAATTGCCAGCCGATGAGGCCTCTGTATATGAGGCGCCTCCTCTTCAACTGAACTATATTTGAACCCCCACATTTGGCATTTCGCTTAATAAATTGCTATAATAGTTGTAGCAGATTGATTTTTTAATTACAGCTTTTAAGACATTAGCAAGTTGGGTCAGAGAATATTTCTCTCGAGTTTTGTTGCGTCTGCATTTTTATCACTCATTTAATCAATTTCTGTCCGTCTTTTTCTCTCCTGTCCCCCCCCACCTCCTTCTGTGGGGTAGGGTATGGTAGGCCTGGTGACGGGCGGTTCGTCGGGCCTGGGTCGTGCCACTGTTGAACGTCTGGTGCAGAACGGAGCGTCGGCTGTGATCCTGGACCTGCCCTCCTCTGATGGGGCGGCTCTGGCTGAGAAACTGGGGGAGCGCTGTGCCTTCGCTCCTGCAGACGTGAGTCACTTGACACAAGCGTCATCGCCCTCCCGCTCGTAGTAAATGTTCCTGAAAATATCACCTGCTGCATTCACTTATCGGCTCTACTCCACTTTTTGCAACAAAAAAAAAGAAGAAACGAGGGGGGCTCGCTGAAATAAATCCGGATAAAGTCGAGGGATGGAAAATTCTGCGCTCTGCATTCACACATGATGCATCTCACCTTTTCAGGCGTTCGATTAGTAGGTGGCATCCATCACGTCATCCAACACTATCACTGCTGAATTTAGCACGTCATGATGACTAGGGGTGTGAACGGTTACAAAAAATTGTGAGCGGTTACACAACGTCATTTTCTTCGTGTACACGGTTAACCGTTTAAAAAATTTTTATTAAAAAAAAAAAAAAAAAAAAGTGGACCGCAATCGCGCTATACAACCAATGGAGGGTGCGGCCGCTTTTCAGAAAGATTCCTCTCCTGACCCTCGGGACTGCGCAATCCCCTCTACCCGGACGAAACGGAATAGGGTGGAAGGGCAGGGCGACATGGAAAGCCAGAACCCGCACAGGCACGTCCAAACAATCTCCCGGAACCAGAGTCGGTCCCCAGGAGTGCGGCTCCTCCACGCCGCACTTCACAAGTCAAAAGTGAAACTTACTTGTTACGTGACGTAATGCCCGGTGGTCAGTTATCCAACATTTATCACGTGCATTTGTGAGCGCAGTAACGTTGTCAAAGTGGAACATTTGTAGCTTTATTCATAGCTAAATAAATAGTATGTGTTATTTTTGATCAGAGATGATTGAATGCGTGTCTCTAAAACATTTTAAAATAATAAAAAATAAAACAAACGGTTCTCGTTGTAACCGGTTATGATTTACTAACCGGTTACACGTGTACACCCCTAATGATGATCCATTAAGTTCTTCATGTGACCTTCAATCAGTATTCAATACTAAACTTTCTCTGGTTCTCTGCCTGCATGCAAAACACACAAAAGTGTATCCTTTATTTATACACATATTCTTGGTCCTATCGATCTAACATCTTAGCTGTTTATGTGATGTCTGTAGAAAACCTGCCGTCACTGCCATGTACAGAAGAAGATACATCCTGCTGAGTTCAGACAGCTTTACTCGTTTACGTTTCTCTTAAATGCTTTAGCTCAAAAGGGAAAACTCCACATCAAATGTGTCCTGTCAGGTGTGACAGTTATATCACCTCCTCCTGCCTGAGCGCTAATTGCATTTTAGCACAAGAAAGAAGGAGGATGGAGGCCAGCGAGAGCAGGGACACAAGAATCAAGTCAACTTCCTAAGTGTCCTGTTGTCGTTTCCCCAGGTGACATCAGAGGCAGACGTGCAGTCGGCGGTGTCCCTGGCCAGAGAGAAGTTTGGAAAGCTGGACCTCGCGGTGAACTGTGCCGGCATCGCTGTCGCCTTTAAAACCTACAACTTCAAGAAGGACTTACCTCACAGCCTGGAGGACTTCCAGCGCGTTATCAATGTAAGACAGACACACGGATGCAGAGACGTGCAGCATGAAGGGACGCCCCCGGATGTGTGACTCTCTGTGTGCTCCCTACCTTCAGGTGAACATCGCAGGAACCTTCAACGTGATCCGCCTGGCGGTGGGGGAGATGGGAAAGAACGAGCCTGACGCGGACGGACACAGGGGCTGCATCATCAACACGGCCAGCGTGGCAGCTTTTGACGGACAGGTCATAAAATAAAAAAAACACACACGCACACAAACATCAAAAGAAATGTGTTTTCATGCTGCTCGTCAACTATTCTTTTTCTTTGTTTGCTCTCCAGGTCGGCCAGGCGGCGTATTCAGCTTCTAAAGGCGGCATCGTTGGAATGACTCTCCCCATCGCTCGAGATCTGGCACCCATGGGCATCAGGGTCGTCACCATAGCACCTGGTTAGTCTACGAGCTGAAAGTCCAGATCTTTACAGGAGGATTGTCTCTGGCCCCTAAGAGGTGTAAAGTCCTCCGTTAAATACAGTTGTCATGGTTTCGTTTTGAAAGGCGGGATAGCTCGGAGGATGAGGAGGGGCGGAGGGTTTCACCGGCTGTTTGGCGTCTGGAGTGTGTTCTCTGCGTGATCGATCACGTCTCTTAGAAATGTGTGATGACTTTGAGTTAAACTCCTGCTTTTGTTTTTCCATCAGCTGAGATCGTTTCATCCGTCCATCTTTAATAGAGTGCTGTTTAAATGTCTTGTGCTGTAATTGACAATCTCACCACTTGGTGTCACTGTTGTTATTTAACACTAGCTGCAGATGAAGGGTGAAGGCTTTTAGTTCATGATGCTTTGTCATTCTTTACAGCTTCCTCACTGTGGATAAACAGGAGCTAATTTTCAGGCTTTTCAATGATCGGTCACAGGAAGTTAAAACGGCACATCTGGAACAAAACTGTCCTCGGCTCGAGCTGTGATCACCTGTGGCCTGCTCTGTGTTTAAATGACTGTCTCTTTCTCCCTCCAGGTCTGTTCTCCACCCCACTCCTGGCCGGTCTTCCAGAGAAGGTCCGCTCCTTTCTCGCCCGACAGGTGCCCTTCCCCTCGCGCCTGGGAGACCCCGCTGAGTTTGCTCACCTGGTGACGTCACTGGCTGAAAACCCCATGATTAACGGAGAGGTCATCAGACTGGACGGAGCCATTCGCATGCAGCCCTGAGACAGACTGTGTGTGTGTTGTGTGTTGTGTGTTGTGTGTGGGTGTGTGTGTGTGCGCGTGTGCGCCACAGTAACAAAAAGTGTTGATCATAAACTGAATCAATCACAAGAACACTTTTGTGTGTGTGTGTGGCTGGTTGTTGAGTTTAAGTTGTCTAAGGCTGTTTACAGTAAATAAACACTGTAATAGATCAACAAACATTTTATAAAGTTTGTGTAAGAATGTGACTGAGATTGTGTACAAATGAGACTGTATATCATTCAGAGCATTGCAGGACTGTTTGCACTCCACTTTGGTTGTTTTGTAACTAAACCTGATTATAATAAACCTCAGATGGGTTTCATGATCTACTTTACCAGGTTGTTCTTGATTTATTTCTTTGAAAGTTGAACCACAGCCACCACATGGCAGAAAGAGATAAACTATGACAGAGAGAAAACTTAAAAAAGAACACCAAGATATAAGATTTAAGATATCAAAAGAAGGATCTGAATGCAACAAAGGTTTAAATGTATTTAATAACTGAGATACAGTTGTATTAAGAATGAATCTTTGAATACATGACTCATATTTTTTTGTTGAAACAAAAGGAAAGATCACAAAAAGCTGTATTTGTCACAAAGTCAACTTTTTTCAAAATCCATTTCAAACACAGAACCAAACAGAGGAAACCTGTTTTACGAAAGTAGGAGGATACATAATCAAGAAAAGAAATCTCAGCTCATTACATTTGGAAGAAAATCATCTTGAATAGATTCAACAGATTTACTTGTAAGACAAATGGAACAATCACAGTGAGCTGTGTTTGGCTCAAAGCTACCATTTTGAAAAATCAATTTCAAACCCAGAACCAAACAGAGAAAAGCCTGTTTTACGCCCAACGGAGAAGCCAGTTCCCAAGAACTTTGCTTCTACACCCGACTTTCCTATTCCAATTCCAGTGTCTGCTGACAGGCCGACTGTAGCTGTGGCAGCACCAGCAGAGGTTGAGACACTGGCCACTTCTGCTTTATAACTGAGTCTGACATTATCCTTGGACACTTCGGATCCAATTCCTAAATTGGGCCCTCTTATCTCTGTATCGCCGTCTTTTATCTGGAACAATCCTGCACCAGTGTATACTCCTCTCACATCGCCATTTTCATTTTTCACATCGCCTTGAGCTTCGTAGGGACCAGTTGCATAATCTTCAGGAAGTCTGTATGTGCCAACCTTTAGATCCTTTTTCACAACTGTATGGATTATAAACAAAAAGACACAACATGTGATCTGACGTAAAAAATAGAATAGTCTGTGAGTGGAGGGGATTTTAAGAATAGGCTATAGTTTTTTAAGATGTATTCTTCTCGCTGCTCCTTCCGTACATGGAATGGGATGAATTGTGAATCGTTTTTCTTTTTTTCTGTTGTGTGTTTTAACATGTACCGAACAAATAAAAAAAAGGAAAATGAAAAAAAAAGGAACTAGTTTTAATATCTGAGGAAAATATGTTGCACCAAATTGTAATGTGAAGGACATTTTAACAAGTAGCTTAATGCCTCATCAGTTTCAATAATTATCACTCCCAAAAATATGTTTTATTTAGACCTATCACTATTTTAGAGTAATCATGAGAACGACATCAAACATATCATCTAAAAATAATTTTTAGGAAACCGTTTAAAATCCTACCAATGGGCCTTACTTATGATTGATTACCCTGTTTGAAGTATTTGACAATTTAAAGGACTCGGACGCTGCTGTGCTGAACAAAGAGGAACTGAGAAGTAAAGAAACACAAAGTGTTTCGTCCTCAGAAGACCACAAGATGGTGTCAAACCCTATGGTCAAATTTCGCTTCAGACCACAGACTGTAAGAAAAGACAGTACACCCTGACGGTGTTGATACTGTGGATACAACTGGCTGTTATCTCAGGTCCAGTTCACTTTATAATCTTTCTCACGCTGCGGTCGACAGTAAGTATGATTTATTTGTTTCTGAAAATCTTAATGTTGATTTCGGGTCAATGGTATTTCTGTTTAGCCAGATTTTCGTGTTGTGTATCAAACTTTAACTTTGTAGTTACTTTTTGTTAACTGTAGTTAGTTATTGTTGACTTTAAAAGCTGTGAGCATACCGTTAGCTTTCTGCATTTTATCCACGCCGAGCGGTTAGAAATATCTCTTGTTGCTAGGTGACAGAGAGCCGTTCTATTTACTGGAGTGCTGGACAACGTTTCCATTACATTAGAACCGAGCGGTATGATAGTGATGTGTCCAGGTATTAGTCTGACCTTCAGGCGCTAACAGGTAAACGTATTAGTCTCATATATTTTTATAAGCACTTATAAGAAATTAATACTGTATCATGCTTTTCGAGAGGTCAACAAACATGAATTTATCAACTCGACACACATTGTGAAAGAAAAGATGAAAGTTGATTTAGGATACTTACTCTCATGGTGAAGCCAATGGTCTGCAAGAAAGAAAAGGTACGCTTTATTATTTGCTCATTTAGGGAAAGTATTTATTCTTTTAAAGCCCATAAAATGCACAATTACTCCATTCATTGTTAAAACAATACAATTATAAATGTGACATTTTAATTTTATTATACACAAGTAAACATAAACTTCACACAGCTGTAAGTTTCACCTCATAGGTCACTGAAGTTAGAGAATAACTTTTTGTAGATTTTTAATGTATGAGTATGAACTTGTGTGATGTTTACTTACGTGACATCTTCGGATCTAAAGAAGTCAGAAATAAAAATAGGGGGTATGAGATTAAGTAGAACTCAAGTTGAATAATAGTCTTGCAATGGTTATTGTGTCAAACTGATAGAGAAGTATCAGATAATATCATATAATGTAGGCACATCACATAGCCTAGGTGCAGGGCGATAGAGAGAGAAGACGACATGCCCACACACTTGCTCTAATGCCACATCCATGTCCAGAGGTCTTCAGGTGATCATTTTTTGAAAAATGGGGAGGGCAAAGCCCAAATATATAGATTTGCACTATGATGACAGGAGAGGTCAAACATACAAAACGTAGCACTGTGAAACACATCCATAACAATCATCTTTCATCAAGATCATCAACAACCATCAACATCAAAGACAAATCCCAAAACCATACAGCATCCATACATTCAAGATTTAGAGGATAGAAGCAGACCAGCAGAAATCACATCTGTTTCATTTTTAGTTTAAGGTGTTTTTATTTATTATTATTTTAAAGATATTTATACAGATGTGTATTAACATAGTAAATAATGTAGCCTATTTAAAACAACATTTTAACAAGTAGCTTAATGCCTCATCAGTTTCAATAATTATCACTCCCAAAAATATGTTTTATTTAGACCTATCACTATTTTAGAGTAATCATGAGAACGACATCAAACGTATCATCTAAAAATAATTTTTAGGAAACCGTTTAAAATCCTACCAATGGGCCTTACTTATGATTGATTACCCTGTTTGAAGTATTTGACAATTTAAAGGACTCGGACGCTGCTGTGCTGAACAAAGAGGAACTGAGAAGTAAAGAAACACAAAGTGTTTCGTCCTCAGAAGACCACAAGATGGTGTCAAACCCTATGGTCAAATTTCCCTTCAGACCGCAGACTGTAAGAAAAGACAGTACACCCTGACGGTGTTGATACTGTGGATACAACTGGCTGTTATCTCAGGTCCAGTTCACTTTATAATCTTTCTCACGCTGCGGTCGACAGTAAGTATGATTTATTTGTTTCTGAAAATCTTAATGTTGATTTCGGGTCAATGGTATTTCTGTTTAGCTACATTTTCGTGTTGTGTATCAAACTTTAACTTTGTAGTTACTTTTTGTTAACTGTAGTTAGTTATTGTTGACTTTAAAAGCTGTGAGCATACCGTTAGCTTTCTGCATTTTATCCACGCCGAGCGGTTAGAAATATCTCTTGTTGCTAGGTGACAGAGAGCCGTTCTATTTACTGGAGTGCTGGACAACGTTTCCATTACATTAGAACCGAGCGGTATGATAGTGATGTGTCCAGGTATTAGTCTGACCTTCAGGCGCTAACAGGTAAACGTATTAGTCTCATATATTTTTATAAGCACTTATAAGAAATTAATACTGTATCATGCTTTTCGAGAGGTCAACAAACATGAATTTATCAACTCGACACACAATGTGAAAGAAAAGATGAAAGTTGATTTAGGATACTTACTCTCATAGTCACAGTCATAGTCTGCAAGAAAGAAAAGGTACACTTTATTATTTGCTCATTTAGGGAAAGTATGTATTCTTTTAAAGCCCATAAAATGCACAATTACTCCATTCATTGTTAAAACAATACAATTATAAATGTGACATTTTAATTTTATTATACACAAGTAAACATAAACTTCACACAGCTGTAAGTTTCACCTCATAGGTCACTGAAGTTAGAGAATAACGTTTTGTAGATTTTTAATGTATGAGTATGAACTTGAGTGATGTTTACTTACCTGACATCTTCAGATCTAAAGAAGTCAGAAATAAAAATAGGGGGTATGAGATTAAGTAGAACTCAAGTTGAATAATAGTCTTGCAATGGTTATTGTGTCAAACTAATAGAGAAGTATCAGATAATATCATATAATGTAGGCACATAAAATTAAAACATATTATATTAATCATTGGGATGTCAGAGAAATTCACAAGAATTTCTAATAGCACTGAAACACCCTGCACCTTTACCACACATCTTTACATTTCTGTTTAAAACCTCACATGCTGAATTTCATACCTGAATGTAGTTTCTTGATCCAGAGGAGATATCTTGCGCTGCTTGCTCTCAGCTCAACTGTTGGACTGCTTTCATTTATCGGTTTAAATAGAGAAGCAGTGACTAAAAACAAAAGTGAAAACATGTAACTAACATCAACATCAGCTCAGTTACAACGATCAACAGGAAGGGAGGTGTTTGTGGTAAATTCTAGTACCAGTACTCTAAATCATTCTACCTTTTACTTTCAGCTTTAAATCTGATCTCATTCTGTCCATTTATCTATTCTAGTTTTCTTTTTTAGTAATCGTTTATTCGTGTCCAAGATTTTCATGTGCTCACGCATTTTTAAAATGACCCTTTCAGAAGTTTGATTCTAGAAAAATGTAGTAAAAGTCAGTCTTCTTTTTGAGGAGCCCAGGGCCGTAACCAGGGTTTAGAAAACAGTTAGGTCCAGAATTTTTTCTCTTAATGTATCGTATTCAAGGCCTTTCGGGGCATGCAAAAGTAATGCCCAAATGATACCTTCAAATGCAACCCAAACTAAAAACCTGACTGGCACAAACTCACACACATTCTAGTCTTTTTGTCCTGTTTGTGTCTTACTTAATGAATTCATTCAGTGAATAGTTTTATAAACATGTGGACTGGACAGTTGTTTCTGCACTATTTCAGCCCTGCAAAAAAAATATTTTTACAAGTAGCCTAAAGCTCATATATAACTCATGACCTTATTTTGTTTATGCACTTTTAAGAATGGCAAACTGTGAAAATGTCTTATTTTTGTAGTTTCTCTAGGTTGTTGTTCTTATTTTAAGAGGGGTCAGGACAGTTTGATGACTATCACCTGCTGCTGGTGCTGGAGGTAGCTGCTGCTGCTGGTGGAGATAGCTGCTGCATGGTGTTTATCATTTGAGCATTTACAGAAATCCCCCCAGTTACAGGAAACAAAAAGTGAAAGCAAACCCCTTTTTTTTTTCTCTTGCTGCAGTGGTAGTAAAGTAGAGCTGGAGTTGTGTTAGAATCATTCTGGAGAAGCATACTGTATTTATAGGAATCAAAAACACACTTTAATAAGTCTTTAAAAACAGTTGTCATAATTATTATTTATCAGCTTTTTAGTTGGTTATCAGACCGTTAATTCAAACTGAAATTTGTTAACTTAGAGGCATAAGCCAATAAAAAAATACTCTACGTAGAATAACTTCAAGAAGTAAAGTTAAATTCAAATAAACATTAATTTCTAACAAAAGAAAGAATTCCTAGTAAAAAAAAAAGGCCTACCCTAGCAGGTAAACATTCTTAATCGTCAAGTTTATTTGAGGCACATTTGCTATAAATACATATATAAGAAGTTAAAATAATCAGTTCATGTTTACAGTATTTTAAATCATGTGGGGTGGGGTATACGTTAGTATACTTATATTCCACTACATAAACGATCTCCTCCTCTACAAGCTGTGAAACTGAGAAACTACTTACATGTTGGAGCATCAGTGAAAACAATTGAAGAGTACTGTATATTTAAATATTACTCTATGCAAAAGGTTAGGGTTAGGTAGTAAAAGTCAGTCTTCTTTTTGAGGAGTCCAGGGCCGTAGCCAGGGTTTCAGCCCTGCAAAAAAATTCTTTTTACAAGTAGCCTAAAGCTCATATATAACTCATGACCTTATTTTGTTTATGCACTTTTAAGAATGGCAAACTGTGAAAATGTAAACATGATCCACATGGTGATGAATTTTCTGTGACACATGGTATACAGAGATCTTATTTTTGTAGTTTCTCTGGGTTGTTGTTCTTGTTTTAAGAGGGGTCAGGACAGTTTGATGACTATCACCTGCTGCTGGTGCTGGAGGTAGCTGCTGCTGCTGGTGGAGATAGCTGCTGGTGGAGGTAGCAGCTGCTGGTGGAGGTAGCTGCTGCTGCTGGTGGTAGCTGCTGCTGGTGTCTGGGTGCTAGCAGGCCAGGTAGGTGGCTAGAGGCTGGATGTTAGTAGACCAGGCAGGTGGCTGGAGGCTGGATGCTAGCAGACCAGGCAGGTGGCTGGAGGCTGGAGGCTGGATGCTAGCAGGCCAGGCAGGTGGCTGGAGGCTGGATGCTAGCAGGCCAGGCAGGTGGCTGGAGGCTGGATGCTAGTAGGCCAGGCAGGTGGCTGGTGGCTGGGTGCTAGCAGGCCAGGCAGGTGGCTAGAGGCTGGATGCTAGCAGACCAGGCAGGTGGCTGGAGGCTGGATGCTAGTTGCTTGGTGGAGGCTAGCTGCTTCAGGGCTGGTAGAAGCTAGCTGCTGCTAGCACACACCACCAGGTAAGATTCCAGAATGGCTCAAGGCTTAGAACAGTCCAGACAGTTCAAACAGTCCAGTGCTAGGCCATGCGCTACCAGGTTGATTCCAGAAAACCTCCAGGCTTCAAACAGCCCATAAGCAGGACCAGGCCTCAGCAAACCCAAAGCAAATTAATATCAAAGTGTCCAAAAAATAAGCTCCAGAGATCTCAGAGTCAAAAAATAACGAAGCACTTGCAAAACATCCCAGATTCAAACCCAATTTTCATAAAATAGAAGACATATGACCTGGGTTGGCTGCCATCTTGGTATATAATCGTCAAGATTTGAAATCCTCAATATCAAACATGTTTGAAATAAATTGTGGCAGTTGCAATGCTCTCTGAGCAGATCAGGGAAGCTATGGTTGTTTGGATCTTAATACCACTCACTCTTATCTGGGCTGAACAGAGCATCCTCTAGTCGGACACCCCACACCCCCCTGATGGTCGGGAAGGGGGAATCGACTCGATTATCCTGTAGTCTGGAAATGTTAGTCAACCCTGCACCACCTTCATGTGCTTTTTTGAAAAAATAAATAATATCCAGGGAAGTGATCTATTTCCAATGAGTGCTAAATAATAAAATTAGTGTCACAAAAAGTGTCACAAACTGCAGTTCAACAAATGGCCACTAGAGGCCCCACAAGCATGTCGATTCTAACAGAGGCCCATGTTGGACCCTGGTTGTGTAATGTGCTGTCACCAAGCAAACAAAACTTTAGGATACAAAATGTAAAAAGATCTTGTTGATGTCATGAACAAAAACAAAAGCACACTGTAAAAAATGCACCAGATTTTAGTCACTAAATCATAATTTAAGTCAGAAAACTTTCCTCTGTCAGGGCTCTGAATAATATTAATAATTTAATCAAAAACATTCAGTTCTTTCAACTGTGACTTATCAAGGCGCCAGTGACTTAGTGGTTAGTTTGCACGCCCCATGTACAGAGGCTACAGTCCTCAAAGCGGGCGGCCCAGGTTCATACATGTCATCCCCCCCTCTCTCTGTCTCTCTCTCTCGCTGATTTCTGATTCTATCGACTGTCCTGTCTCTCTCAAAGGAAATCTTAAAAAGCTTTTTTTCCTTCCAGACCGTCGATGACTCGAATAAACTCAACTACTCTGAGGTGGATTTCTTTAAAGCTGCCTCTTGTAACAGCGCCCCCTCTGTTGGAGTAAAAGTCAAAAGATGATGTCATCTACTTCGTGCCCCGGGTAGAAGCTAGCTCAGAGAACACTTTGGCTCCTCTGTACTCTACCGTTACTTTAAATTAGCTTTAGCTTCAATGCTATCAGCGCAGCATTTATTCTCAGGTTACAGTTCAACAATTATCTGTTTTTCTTTTGGCAAGCTGTGATAGGTTAAGATTTTTATTAACAGAGCTGCATAAAAAAATAGCTTCAAGTCAGACCTACTATTGCTATGGAAACAGTAAAGGTCCAATGTAAGATGGACTGCAGTACCCATTTTGAACACCAGGTGTCAGAGTTACATATTGGTTATTTAAGTTGATCTTTTCTTAGTTTTTACAAGATATTTAGCATAAATTATTTTGTTAAATGTTTATTTTTCTGAAGGCACAAGTTATACATTACAGTTAAGTTATTGAGCGGCTAATTTTGGGTTAACAGAGACTTTGTCATCAAGGATTTTCATTGAGAACTTTGCTCAAATAAATTACAGTAATGTACAGTAAAGTGTTCAGCAGGTGACAAACACGTTTCTGAAATGGAGGGTTAAATATTCATGTTTGGTTTAATGTTAATGACGGAGGGACGACCAGTTTTACTGTATTTCTTCAAGCTTATTGCATTTCTCATTGCCTCTATTTGTGCAGATAGTTCAATTTTAATGTTACTGGTAAATAAATAAAAAAGTCTGCAGGCAAAATTAAGTGATTTCTCTCTCTGAATGATAAGACTCCAAGACCCTTTTTTTATTATTTCTGTGAACTAACATGGACTGCAGTACCCATTCTATCCACTAGGTGTCATAGTTATATATTGCTCCTTTAAAGAATGGTCATAAATAAATTTCAGTCAGCATGTTGACTAATGTTCAGTTTTTTCTGAGAAACAGGAACCAAGTCAGTTTCTGTAATTATACATTGACATCGTCTTTATTTAGCTTTTAATCACAAACTTTGGACGTATTGTTCAGGAAGTGTTTAAGCTGAATGTTTCAGTGTGAACACAGAGAGGATGGAAAAGGCGATGTTTCCTGTGTGAGCATTCACTTTTTATATAACTGCAGCATCTCAATCTTATTTTCAGGGACATAGATGTGAAACCTCCCCAGAATTTTTGTATCTTTTTTAGTTACAATGTGTTTAAAATGTCAGTTTTTTTTAAAACTGTAAATTATTTCTGTTTTAGCGACACATTCATTGTAAATCTTTAAAATGAATGTAAAGGTTTGTTGAAGAGTTGTTGCATCAAACAGGAGTAATCGATTGTTCTTAATGAATATGATGAAGATAAGGTTTCTCTATAAACTGCTTTTAAATCTGCAGAGCTGTTTATGTTTTGTCATGGCAGTTCAATAATGTATAGACCAGTTTTTTATTAGGGTTTGAATTTACTAAAGATTTCTAAAGAAAACAAATGAAGTTGAAAAGTACTTCTGAGAAGTCCAGATTTTACTTTATTTTCAGTAGTGTTGGGATCTCCATGTGTTGAAACAAAGGTCCGGCCTGAAGCCACAGAAGCCTGAGTACGAGTACTTAAATGACTCTTACTCCCAGCATGCCCTGCCCTGCAGAAACACTCCCAGCATGCTCTGCAACATCTAACACGTAGGTGTTAAGTGTAGGGTCGATAAAAGCAGCCGCCTCTCATTGTTCGATCTCTTCACGTGTGGTCTCCCTACACCAGAGGATACCTCTCTTCATAAGCTTCCAGCTTCAGGGGACACACGCATTGCAACCTGGCCTACTTCCAAGGCCTGTTTTAGTTGTTTTTGACGTAATCAGTAACTATCTGGTTCGAGCACAGAGAGATTCTTTCCTATTATTCTCGTCAATGTCGGTAAATGCAACTGGACAGGAGTGCTACAGACAGCCACTGTGACCTGAAGAAGAATACACCAAGGAAAATCTGCTCCTGCCACCAGAAAGAAAACAGAGCATTGCTCTTGTCTCAAATCTGACTCCTGCTGCCGTCTCTTTTCATCTGCCACGGAAACCTGCCTGAATCTGTTGATTCAACAGATTGAAGACAAACCGAACCTTGAAACAGTCATCAGAAAAGTGATTCCAAGTAAAGCTTTAGTCTGGGCACAGAATAGTTTAGGAAGGTTTATTCTATACCAATTGACAATTGTGCATTATTGTTGACTGAACGTCACATTCTGTGTATTATCTGCTGTAAACTGCTGCATTTGTTATTGTTGCTGAACCGCCATGTTCGCCTCTATGTGTTTTCATTCAATGCTATGGTAGTTTACTTTCAGTTAAATGCTTTCACAATCAGAAAGACCAGTGTACCTGCCGTTGAATCAAAGTCCGGCCACTGGCTTTCTGGTGTTTAACTTATAGTTACTGAACTCAGCTTAGAGAGCTCAAACTAAGCCACACGGCTTCATTTGTCTTTGTCCACCATTTTGTACCTACGAGACGTAGCTCCACATGGTGCTCTCATGGTTCCCTCTATCTTCCCCCCTCTCTCTCTCTCTCATCCACACACACACACACACACACACACACACACACACACACACACACACACACACACACACATCAGCACTCATGACCACACACACACACACACACACACACACACACACACACACACACACACACATGCCACGCTGTTTGTTTGATAATGTTTGTTTGCTTAGATTAGTTTGTAATAGTTATTTGTTTGATTAAGTTAATTGATTTTGGATTGATTTTGGTTTGTTTAAATAAATTCTGTTGTAGCAGTTGACTGTGATTACTGGTGTATTGGCATTGTGATATAAGCTGGGTGCGAGGGCTTTGTGTACGGATTTCACATCTTCAATTTATTAAATACAGTTATTAATTATTTTCATTTCATTTCATTTCAAACCTTTATTTATTATTTAAAAGACACTGAGGTTTCCCCTCATTTCCAATGCTGTCGAGATTACAAGCACGGTAAAACAAGCAAAAACATATCAAACACTCAGAATCTGTGACAAAAACCACTGAGATCATTTAAAACAGTTACAATTTGAAACAAAGTTGTTCGAAATCAAATTCCTAAACTCTGGAAGAGAGGGAAGAACTCCGATCTTTATTAATAATATTAGTAATTAAGTAACTAATTTAAGACTGATTTTAGTGATATTTTTGTTATTTTTCCCTGGTTTCAGGGTGGTGCCCCCGAGTTGATTAAACATAGTTTAATAACATTGTTGTTTATATTAATAAATAATTAAATATAATTACTAATAATATAACCAAATTTGACTAGATAAAACCCCAACAAATGGTGCCCCGTGTGAGGCCTTCAATAAAACCAGCTTTATTGCACTGTTAATGCACAGTTATCTGAACTTTTAATCCTAAAAGAGATTTTTCTTGAGGAAAAAATATATTTTCTTTTGAAGATTTACTTTCCTTGCTTGTTGTTTATTCAAAGCAGACAGCAAGCTGTGGCTTAGTTAGTGTTGTATGTTGTTGAACATAATGATGCAGCCAGGGCGACTTTCTAAATGAATTAGTTTGTTGCTTTAATCCAGAGTTTTATCCTGAAGAAATTCTTCTAAGGAAATTATTTGTTTTGAACATTGACTTCTCATTTCAAACAAAGCAGCAATCAAGTTGTGTTTTAGTTGTGTTGTTGTGTTTTGGTGAGTTGATTATTTTTTTTTTGTGTGTGCTCTTTGTTGTTTGAGACAACAATTTAGCCATTTTTCCAGTTGAGAGTGTAACCTCATAATTGTTGCATAGCCAGCTGTCTAAGAGGTGTGAGTATCAGTTGGGAAACTTAAATAAGATTTGCTCTTATGTTGATCTAGCTTTGTTTAGCTTAGCAGCTTTGGTAACAGTAATCCACTATGGTTCCATTTTATCACGTAAAATGTGTACCAAGACCCTAGGTGAGCCGGGATGACACAGCACTGCAAGAAACTGTTGCCGCGGTGAAGAATTCTCCAAACACAATGATATTTCTCAGATTTACTTATTTGATTTGTTCTATATATAATTAAACATGGAGCGTCAATGTCGAGAAAATAACCACCTTCTTGTTTTCATTCATGTTCCAGAGATGTTCAGGGGATGAGGGGAGAGTACATTCATCTAACATAATATTTATTAAGAAAACATTTACATTTCTAAAGTCACATGCTACAGATTTCCAGATTCGCTGCTCCTAAATAAAATGAAAGAATAAAAAGAAAAAACAATAATACCTGATAACCTGATGGGGAAAATGTCAGCCAGGCTTTACACAGTGAGATAACATTCACATTTCAATCAGTGTACGGCCTCTTAAACTCTGAAGCTGTGCGTCATATTCTTATTCCTGGAGCTGCTAAAGCTCCCTTTGCAATTTTCACTTCCCTGCAGCCTTGTTAGCACCCAACATACTAAAACATATACTAAGAAATGGGCCTCTGTGACAACTTCTCTATTCCACTAAATTGATTTCTCTGCGTTTGCTTCATACAGTAGACTGTAAATATGAATGGATGAAGCCTGAGTGTTGTCAGCCATCTGTTCCTGCAGGGGGCTCCGGAGGCTCAGCAGCAGCAGCTGCCATTCTGGAAATCCTGTCTCAGTCTAACTTTCAGTCAACCTAACGACAGGCTGAGAGCTGGAGCTGAGGTGGGTTTTAAGCCTCCTGACAAACCGTTACATCACGCCCACCTGTCAATCATGGCAAGCTACTTACCTAACTAGAGATAACGTATCTATTTGGTTGGTAGTTGGGAAGACGTTTGCTCACCTTCACCCTGGTCAGGACGCTGCAGTTGAAGCAACTTGTCGATTAAAGAAGGCCACGGCCAAAACTTGGTACCCTGATTTAAAAAAAGCTGTATTACAGAATACTTGAAAATAATGTTTTAGAGGGTAAGTGAATTGATAAATCTTAACTGAGGGAATAAATCAATCAAGAAGGATCACGTATTTATTTTACATGATCAAACATAAACCCTACTTAGAATTTACATATCATGGACTGGACCATAATGATAATGTAGGGGGGAGGAGACTGTGAGGAGGAACTCCGTTATTTATAAAAAGAGAGAAGTTGCCGTTCAGTAAGTGAAGAAGGAAGAGAAGCAGCGTTCAACTGTCTAAGACTCAAACATGAAGGTCTGTTACACTTTGATCATCTTCATCCTCAGTAAGTACTGTCTGCTATACGTCTCATTTATCTTTCTGAATTTTTATATGAATCAATTCATTGGTCTGTATATTATGTGTCATTTAAAAAAAAACATTGTCAACAGTGAAGAGCCTGTGAGCTAAGGTTATAAATACTAGTAATTATCCTCTCAGAATATAAACTCAGCATCTTCAGTTTAATAGACAATCAGCTGTTCTCTACATTTAGATCACAATATGAATTTATTTTTTTGGGTTTACATTTTGCCAGAATGAAACATCTGTTCATGTTCTGCTCTCTGATGCACATTACAAAAATAATGAAGGTGGAGTTGCATTTTTTCTAATGATGCTGTCGAATCGCTGAAGATTTGTCGAGGCCTGTTAGAGTCTATCGTGGATGAACAATGTCCTCCAGCTTCTGCTTCTACAGGTCTGCTTTTGCAATAGTTTTTTTTCTCCTTTCTAACACTTGGTTAAAAGTTGTCAAATGGGCGCACCCAAGCTTGACTTTCTACCTTATCTCAGTACCGCATAAGGGGCAAAATGACAAGCTGAATAAGGTCATGTTTTATTTCAGTATTTGTTATTTCCTGTTTTATTTTGTACTTATCCTTGTCTCTGTCTTCCAGATCCTGCTCCTCGTGGTTCCCTGCCTTGTGCTCACCTGTCTCTTGTTATCCCCTGACTGTCTTTGTATTTAAACCCTGCGTGTCCTCCCTCATGTTGCCAGTTTGTTGTTTGTTCCCTCGTGTCGCCTCGTTTCCAGCACTCTTGTGTTTGACCCTCACCTGCCCTTTTCACCTGCCCTCATGGATTTGTTTGCTTCAGTGTTTTTTGATGACCTGTACCAACCTCGACTAAAAAGAAAATAATAAAATTAAAAAATAAATGTTATCGTATCCTGTCCTGGTGAGCCTGCATATTTGGCTGTCTATCTGTCCAGTTCTGTTAGAATTTGTTTTTTTTTGGAGCTCAGTGCCACAGCGGTGTGGGTATGATGTGTGAATGTAGTGTACCACCAAGAAACGTGTAGCATATCTGAGCCCCTAAACTGACAAATCAAACCACAGACCTCCATCTGAAAATACTATTTACAGAAAGTGAATTAAACCATGAACAAAAGTGTCACATTCTGTCATTGTACTACTTAAAGATAACATTTGGCCATTATAGTGGAAATAATCTTGCCACAGAAATGGAAGATCATAGAAAATAATTTTATAGCCAGCACAGGACAGCGCTTAGTGCCAAGCAGTCCAGGGATAAGTTTGCTATATTGACGACCTAGATTCCAACTTTACGCCTCCTCCTGACCAGTTGTAAGAATTACCACCTATTCTTAGTGCGACAAAGGCTTAAGCACTGGTGGTGCAACCAGCTTCACTGTC
Source organism: Labrus mixtus (assembly GCF_963584025.1). Taxonomy (NCBI): domain Eukaryota; kingdom Metazoa; phylum Chordata; class Actinopteri; order Labriformes; family Labridae; genus Labrus; species Labrus mixtus. Next base: position 26,832,629 of record NC_083626.1, read on the forward strand.
AGGTCGAACTCAGAACGCCAAGTTAAGACCGACTTAGCTTCAGACCAGGAGTGAGCTCTGTTGGAGCAACTGACCCCAGCTAACTCATGTGCTCATAAATGACATGCAAGGTGAAAGAGGAGTCCTCCATGATCTATATTTTTTGTCCATATTATCTCAGTGCTGCATATTACAGGAAGATAGTAATGCTCATTGTTTATATTTTCAGCGAAACCACAGGATGGAAACACTTGTATGGCTGGAGGTACAGAAATCTATGTCAATACAGCAACTGAAGGAGGAAACTTCACCCGCTCAATGCTTTTTTGATGACCCTGGTGAACAGAAGACCTTCTGCAGGGACGACTGTGGATTTGAAGACATTCTTGTGACAACAAGTGGTGTCAGAGCTCAGCGTGGCAGATACAGCATGGAATATAATGAAGAATTGGGAGCCTCTATGATAACTTTGTATGTGAGCATCACAAAGCTGTTGAAGTCCGACTCTGGAAGATACAGTTGTGTGTTTGGCACTGGTCGTTATCCACATGATAGCCAGAAGTTTGATCTCAGAGTTGAAGATGGTGAGTTTTTACCCTTTACTGACAGCTGCTGAAGGTTTAAATGTTTCAAAGTCTAATTAATGCACCGTTATAACCAGATAATTATTGGTAGCCTCAAACACACTGATAGTCTTCAGCCCATAACTGGACCAGTAAGAACACACTCACCGTTCAGTGTTTTTTACCTTTTTACTGCTCCAACCACTGCCCAACCAAAATGGACCTCCCCAGCTTTTTCACCAACTCCACCAGCCTCCACATTGAAGACAACACTGACATTGACAACCCCAGCTGCAGATCAAGGTACATGTACCTGTTTCCTCTGACACATCATCAACTTTCAAGATATTTTAGGAACTAAACTCTTAAGAAATTAGCTCTTGCCTGTTAGTGTCTCTGTGTTTGAACTTTGGTTCATTCATGACTCGAAGAACGATAAGTATTTTATAACGGGCAAGAAAGTGAAGAAAACTCTTCTACTATTCCATTGCCCAAACAAAGGTCTGAACCAGGAGGCAAACGCAAGAGTTCAGCTGTATGTACGGCTGGTTCTGGTCATCATGATCATCGTTTCATCAGCAGTTGGGCTGATAGTCTGCAGGAGGAGCGCAAGGAGACCCGGAGGTGAGAAAGCACACACATACAACAGAGGAAAGGGATCATTTAAGCAGGTGTTTACAGGGTAACTAAACCCCAGAGTTTCAGCTGAAGTGCTACCCTGGCCTGGAATTTTAAAAACTGCCTAAAGAGTCATTATAACATAACGTATCAACATGGACAGTGCGGATAAGTCATACCAGACATATCCAATCACTCCTTCATGTTGTTACCATCAGCTGCAACATCATACTTTGTATACAATAGACACACACACACACACACACACACACACACACACACACACACACACACTTAGGTTTAGCTTAGCTAGGTTATTTAGAACTTGCGAAGCAGCAATGACACTTTTAGGACAGAAATGTGGCTTGAGGTTGAAGACTAATCTCCTACAGAGTCTCCTGAACCGAACTCTGGTCCACTTGAAAACGCGGATCTTGGTTCACTTCCAAATGCACCAGAGTTTGGTTCGCTGTAGGTGAGACAGACTTTGGTGTGCTTGACAAAGTGCAGTGTGAAAGTTTATATTTGAAAGCAATTTTAAATTACTTTAACTTAATAGAATAGTATGCTTTTCATGCTGCTCTTTTGACAGAACAACAATTGCTTTTTCCCACGATAGAGGACATTTTTGTTTGGATTGAGACCTACTTCAGGGGGTAATGAAGCTCGTCATCTGTTATTTAGAGCAGTGTTGTTGCTTGTCTCCATAGAGATAAGGCAGCACTTTTTTGGGGGGTTAGGAGTCGGATGATTGGTGCACATAATCCTAATCTAGCCTATGTAATCAAAATGATACCATCGAATGAAACTAACCTTCTAAGCTTTTTGTTTTTTAGAACCTGATGAGGAACTGGATTACATTAACATCACCAATGTGAGTGTTGAGAACATTTTTGATATTAAACTTCATTAATGTTTATAAAAACCAGCTGACATCAAACCAATGTTTTTCTTCTGCAGGCCAATTTGGTGCATGAAGGGGTCAGAGAGGAGATTCTAGAAATATGAAGAAAACATTTTAGATGAATTTATAGGTCAGATTTCTGATTAATGCACTGCCTTTGTAAGAACAATATACCAGGCTGTTCTGTGAAAGCTGTATGTAGATTACATCTAGACGTTAGAGGTCACATATTCTCCTCCTCTTCAGCCAGTTTAAATAAGTCTCAGAGCTCCCCAAAACATGTTTGTGAAGTGTCTTGTTCTAAATCCACTCTGATCCTGTATTTGATCATGCCTCTAAACCCCTCTATTTCAGCCCTGCTCAGAACGGGCTGTTTCTGTGTCTGTAGCTTTAAATATGTAAATGAGCTGTATCTGACCACGCCCCCTCTCTGGAAGGACTTGGGTGTACTCGGGCTTTCTCACTCCTATTGTTTACGGTGAGAAGGCAGACTCAGAGGGCAGAACAAACACCTAGCTGGGGGAGTGTCACCCACCTGGGGGAGGGGCTACTGCCCTTTGTGATGTCATGAAGGGAAAATCTTCAAACGGCATGTTTGAGCACACATTTTCTGAAAAGTGGAGCAGGCAGTAGACGGAGAGGATGGACTTTTCTCATCATTGGTAGACAGACTAGAGACACATGTTAGTGTTAGAGAAACATGGTGAAGTGTATTTTAAATAATATGTGAATTTAAAGCCACAATTTACATTTATACTTTTACATCACTCTTTGGTTCTGTTATATTGTGTTTAAATGTGTTGCTTTTGAAAACTGTGAACTATTTTCTAGCTTACATGAATCATCAGCGTTTATTCAAAGTACTTTTAAAATTGCTTTCTAGTGGCGTTAAAAATTGTACAACATAAAACACATTTTATTAAAAAAACGCTAAAAAAAACGCTTTGTGTTTATTGCATCTGTATAGAAATCTACATATTGCAGTTAATGTATCTACTGTAACTCAAAGAATTAAAATAAACATTTCATAGTGTTTGTATATAATCGTCTTTGTCAGATCACTATGTATTACTGTTTGAATTCCTATCGCCAAAGAACACTCATATGGAGAAAGCGAAAAACCGTCCTGAGGTCTGACGAGTCAAAATCCTGCATGCCTCATCCTCCAGACAAAAGAGGAGAGGAACCATCCGGCTTGTTATCAGCATTCATTTCAAAAGTCAGCATCTGTGATGGTCTAGGGGTGAATTAGTGCACATGGCATGGGTAACCTGAACATTTGTGAAGTCTCCGTTAATACTGAAACATATATACAGGTTTTGAAGCGACATATGACAACTTCTTTTTCCTTTCTTATTTCATCAAGACAACACAACAAACCACATTCTGCACCTATAACAGTGGCCCGCCTGCAGTCCTGACTTTTCACCCATTCAAAGAAATTGGAACATTATGAATCAAAAAATAAGACAAAAGGGGCACAGATGGCCTGGCAGTTAGGTGGTGCCCCATGTGCAGAGGCTATAATCCTCCAAGTGTGCACCTATAGGGCCAAATGCAACCTGTCCTGCAACTCCTGAAAAACCACCTGATAGGATCTGCATGTGTGATGGTGTGAACGCAAACAGTTGAATATTTCACTCTGACTCAAACCGGAGTTTCTCTTACCAGCCCCCCGAGTACTTTTTCTGCAGCAAGTCAGAGTGAGCTGATGTGAGAACGCAGCAGGTACTGTATATATTAAAACCGCAAGCGGTGATGAAGGGCCCTCGCACCCCGGTGCATGCCGCGATTGCGGGAGTGCAGCAGCAGTGGAATGTGGCTAAGCAGCAGGCTGTGCAGTTCAATTTGTGTAAAAGTGGTAATACTGGCATGTTGAAATAGGCAACGTAATGAATGTCACAGAAAATGTTTACGTAGAGCAGTTCAGGCTGGCACTGTCATGATACCTGTGAAATTTGGAGCAAATTGAGCATTGTGTAGTACTTAGTCCTTGCAGTAGGAGGCGCTATGGTTAAAGTTTACTATTGTTATGTCTATGTGTTCAGAGGCCAACCCTGATCATATCTGTGTAAGTTGAGGCAGATCAGACAAAATGAGAGTTACAGCCACTTCCTGTTTTATGGCGAATGATGCATCCGTATGGCGAGAGCGTAAGACGTAGGTGTTTGAGCTTGAAAGTGTTGTATGGCCAGGTTGTTTGCATGGTCCACACCAATTTTGAGCTGGAAATGAGCTACCTTGTAGCAATGGCTAATGCTAATTGAGAAGCAGTAACTTCCTGTTGTCAACAGGTGGCGCTGTGACTAAGTAAAAAATGTCAAGCATGGATGAGTTCAGGGCAGGCCCTGTATCATGTATGAGAAATTTTCATATGATTGAACACTGCATGGCAAAGATATAAGCATTTATTTTTTTGGCAAGTTGCCAAAATGCACATCAAACTGATGAATGCTTTCGGACTACCTTTTTTTTCGCTTCTGCCAGTCTTTAATTTTATACATATGTTTATGTATTTCAGTTTTACTTAAACTGTATTTCTGTTTTCTTTTCTTTCTTCAAAAACAACATTTTATCCATATTTCAACACAATATGCACAGAAATATAAACTTATACTTGTCTTATATTACATGCAAAAGTTCTCAAAATTACAAAATAAACACTTCTGTGTGTTATTATTCTTTTCACAAATATAAAATAATTCTAGCCTAGTGGATAGAGAGCACGCCCCCATGTAGGGAGGCTGTAGTTTCTCCAAACTCTCTAAGGTTTATTTTTGGGCTATTTATGCCTTTATTTGAGATGTTGGATAGACTCAGAAAACAGGGACAGAGAGAGAGAGAGTGTGGATGACATGCAGGAAAGGAGCCACAGCCCGGATTCAAACCCAGGCTGCCTGCTTGGAGGACAAAAGCCTCCGTACTAACCACTGGAATACCAGCCCCTCTCTCCCTGATTTCTGACTCTATCCACTGTCTCTAAATGAAGGCAAAAAAACCCCCAAAAAGATAAACCTTAAAAACCTCCAGCTCATCTGTAAATTATAAGATTGGCTCAGATCAGACAATTGAAAATGGTTTCACCAAACACGATGATCGACTGCTGCTTTGAGTTTTATTTGTGTCAGATTTAATTTGTACCTTTTTTAAAAATTGTATATTTTCAGCAACAACTAACTCTCAACCAAACACGGCTCTTGAACCTTTTTCAACATCAACCTCCACACTGACCACAGCGCAGACTGTGAGCGTCAGTTCAGGAAGCACCATGACTTCACCACACTCATCTGAGACAACCGAGAAATATGAGCAGGGCACATCAGCTTCTGGTTCAGGTACATTAAAAAAAATGACAAGTAAAAATATAGTTTAGAGCTGCATAATTTCTTCATTGTGAACTATCAAAATTCTCAATTTATACCACCATCTTATCTGTAAACTATCAGATTAGTGGTCATTTTGAAGTTATTCCTGGACTTTAAGTATTTTTCTTCTCCCTGCAGATTTATTGTGTAGTTGTTTATGTAAGTTGTTTTTAGTCTGCACATGCTCATACTGTGCTAATGTAAGTACATACACATGTCAAACTTACATTCATTGTTGGACTTGACTTGGAATATCTTTTAAAATGAAGCAGGAAATTTAAAAAAAAAAAACAATCATGTTCCTCAGGCTTGGGGAGTCTCAGGCTGATCCTGGTCATCATATTTATTGTATCATCAGCAGCTGTGCTGATAGTCTGCAGGAGGAGGACCGCAATACCTGAAGGTGAGATGTTAACATCATCTAAAACTCACCACACTCACTAAGTAGCCAGCATCCTGGTCTGATGGAGAAAAACACAACTCAGCTCTGTTGGGCCACGCAGGCTTAAGACAGGCAAACAATGGACTTGGGCCTGCATCTCTGTGAGAAGCCTCATTTGAGTTATTCACTGAGATCACAAAGAGACCTAAAGGACTCTTACTCCCAGAATCCCCTGCAATACTTCACACCTATGTGTGAAGAAAGGGGGGGGACCGGAACCTCTCTCTTCTCATTGGAGGGGACCTGAGGTAGACCCCCCATGAAGCAGGCCAGGCTACAAAACTCCAAGACGTTCATTGTTCTTCCTCTTTCCACGTGCTGACTTCAAGTGTTCAGAGACACAAGCTCAACTCCTGTTTTCTGCAAGAAAATCTCTCTTTGTTTTAAGTTTTGGCGCGCAGGTAATCCGCGGCCCGCAGTGTTCTGAATTCCGAGCTCGGATTGTCCAGTGAACGCATCTAAGTTTCTCGGAGAGCGTCAGACTATAATAGATTATCAGAAAGATAACGGTCTTATTCCGTCCTGCAACGAAAGGACATCAACAGACGTCTTTCCACTCGACGGAGAACACATCGAAGCCGCTCTTGCCGAAAGGGACCCTCGCTGCCATCAAACGCCTCTGCACCAGGACGGACAGAAGATCTGTTCCAATGCTGGACTCTTTTCCCTTCACCAATCACGGGCAAAGCGATTCACAAGTGAGGCTTAATTAGGTCTGGCCAGAATTAGCTTTAGAGAGTGTTTTTTTTACCATTGATTGATTGATGCGAAAACTGTAATTTTTCTCTTTGTTGGACTGCCGCGTCCTGAGTTTTACCTGTTTAAAACTCTTGTTGTTCCTGTTTCGGACCGCTGCGTCCTATATGTGTTTAGCGTAACAGCGTTATAACCGGGTATTACTCTTCTGATCAGAAAGGCCAGTGTAAACCGTATTAACTTGAATTCGGCCATTAGTTTTGTGGAATCTTATATTCTTTATACTTTTATGTTTGCTTATTAACTGATCCAATGCATTAGACATAACCTCACATATACATGCAACATGACCTTATATGACCACTGCAGCACACGAACATTACCCGATACTCACCTCACCTCAGATTTTCTTATCTTACACACACAAATTCAACAACAGCTCCTCTATAAGGAGTACTTCTTCAGTCACTCAAGGACAAGTTCCACATATTGGTACCACAGGCCACAAGGTGCTGGCATAGATAAAACTACATCCTTTTCTCTGTTCCTACTCTGTGAACTTAGAACGCACTGTATGTTCAAGAATATAAAGATTGTACGCCCCAAGAGCGGGCAGAGAACTTACTTTGTGTATCCTGTATGCATCGTTGAACTTCTCTCCTTGCTGCAAGTAATAAACTGTGTGACTTAGCAACTCAACAGTTTTTGGTTTACTCCTTTTTGTTCACTCTCGTGCCGTGGTCCGGAGGGTTTTCTCTTTCTGCTGATTTCTTGCAGGCTCAGTTCTACCACAGTTTCTTTCTGTGAATGAAGGGAATTACTCCGAGTTGTGGCGCGGGATTCGAACTGTAATCCGGCCTCTTCATGCACGCATTTCTCTCTTTCTTTTCTCCCCCTTTCACTAACGCACACAGACACACACACACACACACACACATTTTCCCGTGTAGATGCACATCTGGAGACTAACTCCACCACCGCGCCAGTACACACTAAGAAATAAGGGTATCACTTTTGTACCTATAGGTACATTTTTCAGAAAAGTACCCTGTAAGGTACAGAAATGGTCCTTAAAGTGATAATTGTGGACCTTTGTTTTGTTTTAAAGGTACAAAGTCATTGCTGACAGCAAAGGGTACATAATTGTACTTCTATCAAGCTTAAGGTACAGAAAAACCCAAAGGTTTCACTCTCATATCATTACTTCAAAAGACCAGCAGGGGCACTGTTCCAGCCTTTGTTCCCCGTAGGTTTCCCGGGCTTTACTCAACAGTAACATTTGATGTAGCCTACATTTTGTACACTACAAGCGGTGATTAGTTTTCCTACTTTGTCAACCTTGTCTACAAATACCTTGTTCAAAAAATAATTGAAGCTGGACTAAAAAATAATGAAGATGAGGCAAGAAACTTCAGGGGTAAGTAACTAGACCTTTAACTTTTTAAAATTTTACTGTTAACATAAAATAGCTTGATGTCTTTGACAAGGCTAACTCAGGCTATTTTAAATGAATTAACTTGAACTAAACATAATGTGCTTGTACATCAAGCACATTATGGCTTGTTGCTAGAATTGCTATTTTAGACTGATGTTGGTATTTTTTGACATGGTACTTTATATTACAAAGGGCGTTTTTACAAAAAGAAAAAAATTATAACTGATCCGCGGTGGGACTTTTTAAACATGCGCATGCGCAATACTATTCCTCCCACAGAGCCGTTATTTTTTGTAAACATACAAGTCAAGCAGAAGCAGTTAGCGGAATAGAATATGTCCACAGTTTTCACCGTTAGTCTCTATTTTATGTGATTTATTTTACTGATTGATAGACTTTCTCTAACTGCCCTCTTTCTTCTTCAAGGTTCTTTTTCCTGACGGCTTTTTTTATGCACTCGCGGAGCCCCTGCGGACTCGCGAGGGACGACCCTTTTTTTTCTTCCTCCACAGCCCGACTTCGCTGTGAAACGTCCTCGTGGTAAGATGTGTTTTAGTCATTGCTAAGTCGCTTTTAAAACATTATTAACTCAATTAAAGACGTTCAAGCAGTTATATTACTTTAGCGGTTAATTCACTTTGTAGTCTGATGAGTATGGACGGAGTCTGCTCTCCGTTTCTATGGTTACCGCCATTTCTGTTAGTTTAAAATCTCATTTTGGCTCCGTAGTCTTTATGTTCAGACATGTTATGTAACGCTGATTTTCGATGAAAGGTCTGTGACTTGTTGACATGTGAGCGGACAAATGCGGTGTGTTTTGGCATCGCTTGGGGATTATAGTATCATGGCAGACACTGGTAATGGTTTAGCTAGCAAGCTAGAGTTACAGGTAAGGTACACTCGGCAATTTCCAACGGCTGTCGTCTTTGCCCCCTCACTTTTGGCCACAAGCAAGTATGTGTGATGCATTTATTGACCTATATTTGGATTTAAATTTTGCTTTGCTCACCCGTCCAGTGGACTGAAAAACAGGACATTCTGAAGCCATGGTCGGAAACCTGTTTGAGATTCTTCTAAAAGCCAATGAAATACAGTTTACCAATACATGGAGGATGAGACCATGGGAGCTTCAATTTCAGCCTGTCACTGATCCAAGGCAAGTGCATCATTTTGAGGCATTAAAAGTGCTAAATATCAGCTTTCCAAGTTTATTGTTTGCATATAAGTTTATATTGTGGCTGCCCGCTGTTTAAAGGGATACTTCACCGGTTTAAACATGAATCTGTATTGAAATTGGGTCATATATGTAGTAGAAATGTGAAATAGTTGGTGCCTTCTTGACCGAGAAAAGGCAGAAAGTGTCTTTTTGGCTCATGTGGAAATTCATTTCACAGACAAATTCTAGTGACGACGAGTTAGGCCCCACGTCTGCCGATAGCATTTCTTCCGGGCAGAAAAGTGCTGGCTGTGCGCTCGAGAGTGTCTGCATGACGCATTTGTGCAGAGAAGAAAAGCGCTGCACGTCCGTCCGCTGAAGTTGTGCTGTTGACATAATCAGAGCTCTTTTCAAAATGTATGATATTCCCTGTAATATAACGACCTACGGATTGGATCTTGTACTCCCACCCTCCTCGCTCCGTGTCTGCTGGGGTAAAAAACAATCTCAAGTATAAAACATGCAGTAAAAAGTAACGGAGCAGTGTCGGTCATACAGCGGCTGTTGACAGGTTTCTAATTATACAAAGTTTAATGCAAATGGGTGAAGTATCTCTTTAATAACCCATTATATAATAAACTGATTTAATCATGTTTTATTACAGTTGTGTGCCGACTTGTAACCTGTGTTGTGACATTTCATTTCATCCTCTCCCATAGATGTCCAGATGAGGCCTGATGTCACAAAGTTAATGAATGTGCTCAACAAATCCCCATTCTTAAGGACACATGATAGAGAGTATCATTGAAACATATGAATGTTACTACAGGGGAGTGTTATCAAATCTATGATTTTAATGAAATACAAGGTGCTTGTCAATAAAAGCGAGCAAAATAACCATTTCTTAAATTTGAGATGATATAATCTTTACAGGCAACTGTATTGAGGTTTAAAAGCATTGTATCAGCTAAATTTCTTCATGAATATATTCTTGTTTTATTTTCTGTATTGCAGGAATACTTTTGGACCGGGTTTTTCCTCGTCATCACTCTTCAGAGAAACAATTGAACACCACATCATTCTGCAAGAGGTAGGCATCCAGATTGTTTTATAGTACTGACTGATAGACCTCAAATAAATGACAAACTTTGACCTTTTGATGAAGAAGACCCTCAGCTGAATATTTTGTTTTATTCAGTAAGATCATGTTTTTATGTTTTGTGTAATAAGAGGATCTTGAAGTGCACACTGTTAAATTCCTGAAGTTTTGGACACATGTCACTGAATCTTAATCAAACAGAAAACTCTGATGCTAACTTAAGTCCCTTTCAGATTGATCATTTTGTCATCAGTGCTCATTTGGAGCTGCACTTGATTCTGTTGCCCTGATAGAAATAAATATAATAAATATTTGGGGCCAGAATTTCAATGCTGTGGTCATTGTCTGGCTAAAATGTGTTGATGATTGTTTTGACCGCTATGGACCTTTTAGAAAAAAATTGGCCCCAGGTCCCTCCCAAAAATCCCGAGATATAGCCAGAGTGCCAAATCCAAGATGGCCGCCAGCGCCATGTTGGAAAATTAAATTTTGAACCTGAGCATATAGAATCATGTAAGAAGACACTTTTTTGTGTAAGCCAACCATGAGGATTCAGACTCTGACATCAGTTTGATGTTATGACATCATTTTGACCCAGAAAACTAAGAAAGCTGCCATCCAGTAGAGTGAAAATGTAACTTTGGAATGGGAAGGTAAGATGTGGTGTGTGAGGTGTGCCATTTGTACAGTATGTAAAGAAGGAAAATAACAATGATAAACTATAGCTATTGTAATTAAAAATCCATGCCAACCAAACATGTATGGTTTAGTAACAGCAATTCATGTTTCGGGGGTCTTTTCATAATTATGTTCAGTTCTCAAGTATAACTCAATGCAACACATTAAAACAACATAAAGTGATTTCTTCTTAGTTTGCTTTTGTTTACTTGTCAACAGACTATGTACATCTTTTTAAGTCTTTTATATTTTGTCATTACTTTCTTTCAATACAAAGACATTGTTTATTGTTCCTGTTCTGTAAAAAAAAAAGGGAGGTAACTCTTTTAACTTTGTGCTGTGCTCATATTATTATTTTATTCCCAATAAAAAAGATTAATCTAAAAAAAATTAAAAAAAACTGGTTGAAGAGGAGGAGAATATGTGACCTTTAAGCTGTATGTAAGATATCTACTGAATGAGATCATAAAGTGACCTTACTCTATGATCAGACATTAAGGAAACATGCTATGTTGAAGTGCTGGCTTCTCTGACAACAATGCAGCAGCCAGTATGTCCTCCTTCTAACTTTAGATTCTGCTCCTGAATGCTCTGGATTTGTTTGGACCAGAGAAGGTCTCCCAAACACATGAACACCCACAAAGACATAAAAAAAAGTTTTGTAATTGGCTTGGCTGTTTAGTGATGAAGCTAAGTGAGTCTGTTCTTTCTCCAAAGAAGTCTCCGTGCTGCATGTTTCAGTGTATTTGAAGGTACAACAAACATGACTGAGCAGAAACTCATCAAATAAATAAAACATTGATGCAGCTTTAAGTTTTCATATCAAATCATCCACAAAGCTGCAGGTTACAGTCTCTGTAGTGGGGCGTATGCAGAGGGGAGAGGGGAGGGGTGTGTTTTGTGTTTGGAGGAGGGACTCCATCATTTAGAGAAGTGAGAACAAGTTCCTCACTGACCAGTGAAGACGGAACAAGAGCGTCTTAAACCATCAGAGTGTTGAACATGAGAGTCCATCAGACTTTGATCTGCTTCTTCTTCCTCAGTGAGTACTCTCTATTCCTACACTCCTCTCTTTTCACTGCTGCATTTGTCTTCTTCATAGTTTACTTTATTAGTTACAGGAGACAGAATAAGAAGCAGTCTGTGGTGGGTGGACTCTTTCAAACATGTTGGTTTCTGTGGTTAAACTAGACGTTCAGTGTTGAAATAGAATTGAGGAAACTGAACAGAGTACTTTGAATCTGACTTTACCAGATAAAACTAAGATACAACTAATAAACCTAGATGTCACAGTTTCCCATTTTAAGTTAAGTTGTTCAAGTATTGACTCATAATTCACCTTTTCTGCATGCTGAATGTATAAGTTGGATGTATTTTAGAAATCAGCAGACACCAACTTGTAAAAAGTTGAATGACATTTCAGGCATGCAAATGCAAAATGCTAATTTTAGATAATGAATGTAGGAAAGTAAATAGAGATGTAGGATGTCTGTAATTGTTTTGTTTTGGATAATGTGAAACAAATCAGACTGAAAGATCTAAAAACATCTAGAATATAGCTCGTGATTATTTATCTCTTTTCCACAGATCTGACGGATGGATTCCCTTTTCATGAAGATATCGGTGTCCGTGAAGGAACTGAAGGAGGAAACATCGAAGTTGGATGCAGCTTTAAATCTTCTGGAAGCAGGAAGGTTTTCTGTAGAAAGGACTGTGAAGATGAAGACATTCTTTGCAACACCACAGATGTCAGTGCTCAGTGTGGCAGATACAGCATTGAATTAAGAAAAAATGAACTATTGTCTACAGTTTTTTATGTGAGCATCACAAATTTGAGAAAGTCTGACTCTGGATCGTACACATGTTGGTTGGGGAGAGATTGGACTCCAGATTCAAGTGAGACGTTTGAGCTCAGAGTTAAAGATGGTGAGTTTTTACTCTTCATGGACTTCTTTACTTCGTTAAACTATCCCAATATTTAAGTTTAAGTAAAAAAAGTATTGTGTAGAACTGCACAATTAAAAATTCACACCTTATCTGTAAATGATCAGATTAGTCGACACATTAAAGTTACTTTGAATATTGTTGCGACAAACAGACCGACAGAGTAACTTTCACATTCATCCGTCGTAGAAAAAGTTATTTATTGTTTTTAGAGAATTTGTGATATTTGAGCTCATTTGAGGAGTTTGAGTACAGAGTTGAAAACGTTTTTTGTTATTTCATTTTTTAAATATTTTTAAAATCTTTTCTTGTTATGCAGTTATAACCCAGGTCACAGAATATATATTTATAGCAATGTGTATAATTGTGACTGATGATATTTTCATATTTATGTTAAAATGTAGCCTATATTTTAAAGGTAAACATGTGCTACACAATAATAAGTTTAACAATCTCTCCTCCTTTAAAACTAACGGCTCGGGGCGCTGGTAGCCTAGTGAATAGAGAGCACGCCCCCATGTAGGGAGGCTGTAGTTACTCCAAACTCTCTCTCTAAAGTTTATTTTTTGGCTTTTTATGCCTTTATTTGAGATGTTGGATAGACTCAGAAAACAGGGACAGAGAGAGAGAGAGAGAGAGAGAGAGAGAGAGAGAGAGTGTGGATGATATGCAGGAAAGGAGCCACAGGCTGGATTCAAACCCAGGCTGCCCATTTGGATGACTACAGCCTCCGTACTAACCACTAGAATACCAGCCCCTCTCTCCCTGATTTCTGACTCTATCAACTGACTCTAAATGAGGGTATAAAACCCCAAAAGATGAACCTTAAAAACCTCCAGCTCATCTGTAAATTATAAGATCGGCTCAGATCAAACAATTGAAAATGGTTTCACCAAACACGATGATTGACTGCTGCTTCGAGCTTTATTGGTGTCAGATTTCATTTGTACCTTTTTTTAAATTGTATTTTCCAGCTACAACCACCTCTAAACCAAACACGACTCCTAAACCATCATCGACCCGCTCGACCTCCACACTGACCACAGCGCAGACTGTGAGCGTCAGTTCAGGAAGCACCACGACTTCATCACACTCGTCTAACACAACCACGACTGAGCAGCTCTCATCAGCTTCTGGTTCAGGTACATTTACATAATTATAATATATTATTTTTCTGTTTTCAGGTATATATTAAAATGTTTAAACCTTCAGACTACAGGAATTTAAAGATACTACCCAATTTTGAAATTGGGCAGCATCCCGTATGTAAGGACAATCTTAACAGATATTCTTCTTTATAATCTTCAGCATGTAAACACTACAAGATATGAAAAAAATGATGGCGTCTGTAGCCTAGTGGCTGGTTGTCCCGCCCCATGTACGGACACTTTCATGACATAATCGTCAAGATTTGAAATCCTCAAAATCAAACATGTTTAAAATAAATTGTGGCAGGTACGATGCTCTCTGAGCAGATCAGGGAAGCTATGGTTGATTGGATCTTAATAGCACTCAGTCTAATCTGGGCAGAACAGTTCAGAGCATCCTCTAGTCGGGCCCCCCCCCCCCGATGGTCGGGACGGGGGAATCGACTCGATTATCCTGTAGTCTGAGCCAGGCTTTAGGGCCAGTGCACAAAAGAATTGACCCTTATAGTTATATTTCACAAATCATGAAGTGTAAAACAAACTTGTTTTTGTGCCAAAACAACCCCAGGTCTTCCGTTGTATTTGGGTCTGAGTCTTTTCATCCTCATCGTCATATTGTCAGCCATCCTGCTGATGTTCTGCAGGAAGAGGGCCAGAGAACCCAAAGGTGAGGCTACAGGAAACACACATACACACGGAATAGGAAGTGGTCGACACTTTTAATTTAAGATTTTAACAGAAAATATTTACATTATACTCCATTTATAACTAATAACTATAACTGTAACATTTTGAGTTGACTTATTAACGAGGTGTTTTCCAGGACCCCCTGTTCAAACAGAGTATGCTGAAATCCAAGAGGTGAGTCTGAGATAATCAGGGACTTTAACTTTTATCACTGTTTGAGAAAAACGTACTGAAACAGTGTCTTTGTATTCTCCTCATGCAGAACAACCGAGTGTATGAGGAGATCAGAGAGGGGCACAGATCTCCTGTTGTGGAAGTTTCAACAGTTTACAGCTGTGCTAAATTTGCCAAACCGAACGGGGTTGAAACCACGGATGACTACAGCCTCCTAACTGCAGCAGGTTCTCACAACAAAGTAAGAAAAAACAGTGGCAAGATTTTGGATTAAATGTACTAAAATAAATTCACAGATTAACAATTTGATGGCACAGCAGAGGAAATGTTATTTCTGTGGCAGATCAGCAAGGAGATGTTAGTCAAACCTGCACCACCTTCATGTGCTTTTTTGAAACAATACATAATATCCAGGAAGTGATCTGCTGCCAATGAAAGAAACAGGAACCAGGCCAGTTAATGTTCATATCTCTAACTTCCGTTGTTTTGTGGAGGAAGTCTTATAGGTTATAAAGATGTGGTTGCACATCTCTGATCTAACATGAAACTTGATTGAAATGGATCTATATATTAAGAGAGTATTTGTCAAAGATAAGTCTATTTCCAATGAGTGCTAAACAATAAAATTAACACAGAAGTGTCACAAACTGCAGTTCCACAAGTGGCCACTAGAGGCCCCACAAGCATGTCAATTCTAACAGAGGCCCATATTGGACCCTGGTTGTGTATTGTGTTGTCAATAAACAAACAAAACTTTAGGATACAACATTTAAAAAGATCTTGTTGATGTCATGAACAAAAACAAAAGCACACTGTAAAAAAATAGTCACTAAATCATCATTTAAGTCAGAAAACTTCGGCGCTCTAAATAATATTAATAGTTTAATCAAAAACATTCAGTTCTTTCAACTGTGACTTATCAAGGTGCCAGTGACTTAGTGGTTAGTTTGCACGCCCCATGAAAAAAAAGAAAAAAAACATCCGGCTGATAAATTTTCACCTTTTTTTCCTTCCAGACCGTCGATGACTCGAGTAAACTCAACTACTCTGAGGTGGATTTCTCCAACAGCCATGCTGCCTCTCGTAACAGCGCCCCATCTGGTGGAGCAAAAGATGATGTCATCTACTCTGTGCCCCGGGCAGAAGCTAGCTCAGAGAACACTTTGTACTGTACCGGTACTTTAAATTAGCTTTAGCTTCAATGCTATCAGCGCAGCATTTATTCTCAGGTTACAGTTCAACAATTATCTGTTTTTCTTTTGGCAAGCTGTGAAAGGTTAACATTTTTATTAACAGAGCTGCATGAAAAAATAGCTTCAAGTCAGAGCTACTATTGCTATGGAAACAGTAAAGGTCCAATATGTAAGATGGAGCAGTACCCATTTTGAACACCAGGTGTCGTACTTATATATTGGTTATTTAAGTTGAGCTTTTCTTAGTTTTTACAAGATATTTAGCATAAATTATTTTGTTAAATGTTTATTTTTCTGAAGGCACAAGTTATACGTTACAGTTAAGTTATTGAGCGGCTAATTTTGTGTTAACAGAGACTTTGTCATCAAGGATTTTCATTGAGAACTTTGCTCAAACAAATTACAGTAATGTACAGTAAAGTGTTCAGCAGGTGACAAACACGTTTCTGAAATGGAGGGTTAAATATTCACGTTTGGTTTATTGTTAATGATGGAGGGACGACCAGTTTTACTGTATTTCTTTAAACTTATTGCATTTCCCATCACCTCTATTTGTGCAGATAGTTATCAATTTTAATGTTACTGGTAAATAAATAAAAAAGTCTGCAGGCAAATTTAAGTGATTTCTCTCTCTGAATGATAAGACTCCAGGACCCTGAGATGGGTTTTTATTATTTCTGTGAACTAACATGGACTGCAGTACCTATTCTAACCACTAGGTGTCATAGTTATATATTGCTCCTTTAAAGAATGGTCATAAATAAACTTAGGTCAGCATGTTGACTAATGTTCAGTTTTTTCTGAGAAACAGGAACCAAGTCAGTTTCTGTAATCATACATTGACATCGTCTTTATTTGGCTTTTAATCACAAACTTTGGACGTGTTGTTCAGGAAGTGTTTAAGCTGAATGTTTCAGTGTGAACACAGAGAGGAAGGAAAAGGCGATGTTTCCTGTGTGAGCATTCACTTTTTATATGTAGCGTAATTAAATTATTAAGATGTTATATCTTTATTTAACCTCGTATTAAAAGAAGGGGGCACCACTTCCTGTTAAAGGAAGAAAATAACTTTAATGGTATAAGTTAATTAATTAATCAGTCAGTTTCATATCTTGAAAGAAGTAAGTTCTGGAAATGTTAAACAAGAAAACACACAGACAAAGTCCTGAATTTTATGTGTAAAATTTAATATAAAAAGGGGTAAACAATGAGGTATAGATGAAATAGATAAAGAATATGATTATTATTATCAGGACAATGCAATTATAATGTATGGTGACATTATATATTTAGTTATGAGATAAGACGCGGTATTGTTTGAATGACTGAACCAGAAAATGGTCAAAAATAAAAAGTTGATAAAGGAATTTTGAGATTCTATTTGGATTTAAAGGAGGGCTCTGAATAGACGCGACTCAAGACTCAATCTTCCAACACCCCTTGCCATCAGCAGTCTTACTGTGAGATGTGTTCAATTGAACTCCGCCGGCTGGTCCCGCGTTTCAGTCTCTGGCAAGCGGTCCTTTTCAGGCCCAGAGAGGTCCACAGGCCAGATTAGATGCCTTGACAACTTGGTCGGAGTGTGCAGCTGGGATGGAGATTGTACGTCGGTTCAGCAGTCGTCTCAGAAGCTCCAAGAGGATCCAACAGGAAGAAAATAAAAGAGTCTTTTGATACGTCGATTTCCAATTCAGATTAACCGGATGGCCATCTTGATGAATCCAAACTAAGGAATTGGCGTTCAAAATTGAAGAGCCAAGACTTTAGAGAAGAAAGTTCAAAAGCCTTGCTTGAGCCAGAAAGAATTGATGTTTCCAAAAATTGTGCGTGAAAAGGAAAGTTCGGCAGAGACTCGTCTCGACGTCACAAACTTAAAAGAAGTGATTCGGACCGAAGTCCGAAGAGAAGTGAGCAAGAGCTGAAGCTCTAAACTTCACCAAAACCAAAAACAAACAAAAAAAACTAAAGATCTGAGCTCAGTGTGAACTCTTATCAGTTGGATGGGAGGAGGGGGGTCTGCAGGCAAAGAGGGGTGCCGCCAATGGGTGACTCCCATTCTGACCGGAGGACAATTGTTTAAACTAAACCGAGTTTACTCAATAAGATTAAGAATAAGACTCTAAACATATATACGTCACCATACATTCATTTCGATATTATTTCTATCAGATCCACGTTGATGTAGGTTCACGTCATATATTTAGACAAACATTTCTATCAGATTCATGTTGAGATGAAAATCACACCATCTGGGAACATCCTCAGTTAATCCCAGCCTGTAGGTGAACAAAAACATGTTATACAGTCAACATTCTTAATAAGACCTATTAATAAAGTAGGAAAATAAATTGGTGTCTTTAAATAGCACCTTCTATAGCTAATATCAAAGAGTATGCTTTATAACACGTCTAAATGTATAATTATGAAGGTTACGTATTCATGGATATTCTAACACTAGATGGCAATAGCGCTCCACGTCAAATTCCTATTAAACATAATATAACTCTTATTCCTATTCTGAAGATCAGATTTTGAGTTTAAAAAGATGATTATAATACATTCAATGTGACAATTACAAATATCTAGATGAAGAAAGACATAAATGTTCATTTGATGCGGAATTGAACGCTGTGGTTTAATTCAGTTCTTCAGCAGTCCTTCAACAGATGGTCAATTTTACGACTTTGCAGAGACTGGTTTTGGTCACAGTTCATGTCTTTGGGGTCAATTCGTAGATAGCAGAGTGTTCTGTTTCCGCTCGATTGTTTATTCCAGGTGTTGTAAAAGTTCATAATATCCTGTCTTCCAGAGCCTGTCTGAGAGGGAGACTTAAATCATTGATCAGTTCCTTTGTTTCTTGGTAAAATAAACCCAGATGTTAATCCACAGTCCTGAGTCCTGCAGGAAGAGAGGTTGTAAAACGTGGCTGCTGATAATGGCTACATATATAACTGCAGCATCTCAATCTTATTTTCAGGGACATAGATGTGAAACCTCCCCAGGATTTTTGTATCTTTTTTAGTTACAATGTGTTTAAAATGTCAGTTTTTTTGAAAATTGTAAATGATTTCTGTTTTAGCGACACGTTCATTGTAAACCTTTAAAATGAATGTAAAGGTTTGTTGTAGAGTTGTTGCATCAAACAGGAGGAATCGATAGTTATTAATGAATATGATGAAGATAAGGTTTCTCTATAAACTGCTTTTAAATCTGTAGAGCTGTTCATGTTTTGTCATGGCAGTTCAATAATGTATGAAAATAAACATTTAATATCGTTTTAAAGGAATCCTCTTTTATTAGACCAGTTTTTTATTAGGGTTTGAATTTACTAAAGATTTCTAAAGAAAACAAATGAAGTTGAAAAGTACTTCTGAGAAGTCCAGATTTTACTTTATTTTCAGTAGTGTTGGAATCTCCATGTGTTGAAACAAAGGTCCGGCCTGAAGCCACAGGAGCCTGAGTACGAGTACTTAAATGACTCTTACTCCCAGCATGCCCTGCCCTGCAGAAACACTCCCAGCATGCTCTGTAACATCTAACATGTAGGTGTTAAGTGTAGGGTCGATAAAAGCAGCTGCCTCTCATTGTTCGATGTCTTCACGTGTGGTCTCCCTACACCAGAGACCTCTCTTCACAAGCTTCCAGCTTCAGGGGAGACACGCATTCCAGCCTGGCCTACTTCCAAGGCCTGTTTTAGGAGTTTTTGGCACAATCTGTAACTATCTGGTTCGAGCACAGAGAGATTCTTTCCTATTATTCTCGTCAATGTCGGTAAATGCAACTGGACAGGAGTGCTACAGACAGCCACTGTGACCTGAAGAAGAATACACCAAGGAAAATCTGCTCCTGCCACCAGAAAGAAAACAGAGCATTGCTCTTGTCTCAAATCTGAGTCCTGCTGCCGTCTCTTTTCATCTGCCATGGAAACCTGCCTGAATCTGTTGATTCAACAGATTGATGACCAACCGAACCTTGAAACAGTCATCAGAAAAAGGATTCCAAGTAAGGCTTTAGTCTGGGCACAGAATAGTTTAGGAAGGTTTATTCTATAACAATTGATAATTGTGCATTATTGTTGACTGAACGTCACATTCTGTGTATTATCTGCTGTAAACTGCTGCATTTGTTATTGTTGCTGAACCGCCATGTTCGCCTCTATGTGTTTTCATTCAATGCTATGGTAGTTTACTTTCAGTTAAATGCTTTCACAATCAGAAAGACCAGTGTACCTGCCGTTGAATCAAAGTCCGGCCACTGGCTTTCTAGTGTTTAAGTTATAGTTACTGAACTCAGCTCAGAGAGCTCAAGCTAAGCCACACGGCCTTTGTCTTTGTCCACCATTTTGTACCTACGTGACGTAGCTCCACATGGTGCACTCATGGTGCCCTCTATCTTCCCCCTCTCTCTCTCTCTCTCTCTCTCTCTCTCTCTCTCTCTCTCTCTCATCCACACACTATAAATTCTGTTTTAATTGAAGAGAGCAGTTGTTTGTGATTACTGATGTTTTTGCATTGTGATATAAGCTGGGTTTGAGGGCTTTGTGTACGGATTTCACGCCTTCAATTTATTAAATCCAGTTATTAATTATTTTAATTTCATTTCACTGAGGTTTCCCTCATTTCCAATGCCGCCGAGATTACAAGCACAGTAAAACAAGCAAAAAAACATCAAACACTCAGAATCTGTGATGAAAACCATTGAGATAATTTAAAACAGTTACAATTTGAAACAAAGTTGTTCGAAATCAAATTCCTAAACTCTGGAAGAGAGGGAAGAACTCCGATCCTTGTTAATAATATTAGTAATTAAGTAACCAATTTGAGACTGATTTTAGTGATATTTTTGTTATTTTTCCCTGGTTTCAGGGTGGTGCGAGTTGATTAAACATAGTTTAATAACATTGTTATTTATATTAATAAATAATTAAATATAATTATTAATAATATAACCAAATTTGACTAGATAAAACCCCAACAAATGGTGCCCCGTGTGAGGCCTTCAATAAAACCAGCTTTATTGTACTGTTAATGCACAGTAATCCGAATTTTCAATCCTAAAAGAGATTTTTCTTGAGGAAAATATATATTTTCTTTTGAAGATTTACTTTCCTTGCTTGTTGTTTATTCAAAGCAGACAGCAAGCTGTGGCTTAGTTTGTGTTGTATGTTGTTGAACATAATGATGCAGCCAGGGCGACTTTCTAAATGAACTAGTTTGTTGCTTTAATCCAGAGTTTTATCCTGAAGAAATTCTTCTAAAGAAATGTATTTGTTTTGAACATTGACTTCTCATTTCAAACAAAGCAGCAATCAAGTTGTTTTTAGTTGTGTTGTTGTGTTTTGGTGAGTTGAGTAGTTTTATTTTTTTTGTGTGCTCTTTGTTGTTTGAGACAACAATTTAGCCATTTTTCCAGTTGAACCTCATAATTGTTGCATAGCCAGCTGTCTGAGAGGTGAGTTCCTCCCTTCCTTTGAGGACTTTAGGTGTGAATCCCCTCTCCTAGCTTCCAGGATAGACTGCAGTAATCAGTTGGGAAACTTAGATAAGATTTGCTCTTATGTTGATCTAGCTTTGTTTAGCTTAGCAGCTTTGGTAACAGTAATCCACTGCAGTTCCGTTTTTATCACGTAAAACGTGATAAAACGGGTGAGCCGGGTGCTTAGACTCCTTTTGGATCAGACGACGCAGCACTGCAAGAAACTGTTGCCACGGTGAAGAATTCTCTAAACACAATGATATTTCTCAGATTTACTAATTTGCCAGGCTTTACACAGTGAGATAACATTCACATGTCAATAAGTGTACGGCCTCTTAAACTCTGAAGCTGTGCGTCATATTCTTATTCCTGGAGCTGCTAAAGCTCCCTTTGCATTTTTCACTTCCCTGCAGCCTTGTTAGCACCCAACATACTAAAACATATAATAAGAAATGGGCCTCTGTGACAACTTCTCTATTCCACTTCTCTATTCCGCTGCAGTTGAAGTAACTTGTCGATTAAATAAGGCCATGGCCAAAACTTGGTACCCTCAAAAAGCTGTATTCCAGAATACTTGAAAATAATGTTTTACAAGGTAAGTGAATTGATAAATCTTAACTGAGGGAGTAAATCAATCAAGAAGGATCATGTATTTATTTAACATGATCAAACATAAACCCTACTTAGAATTTACAGATCATGGACTGGACCAAAATGATAATGTAGGAAGGAGGAGACTGTGAGGAGGAACCCCGTTATTTATAAAAAGGGAGAAGTTGCCGTTCAGTAAGTAAGTCACTAAGACTCAAACATGAAGGTCTGTTACACTTTGATCATCTTCATCCTCAGTGAGTACTGTCTGCTATACGTCTCATTTATCTTTCTCAATTTTTATATGAATTTTATATGAAAGAGCCTGTGACCTAAGGTTATAAATACTAGTAATTACCCTCTCAGAATATAAACTCAGCATCTTCAGTTTAATAGACAATCAGCTCTTCTGTACATTTAGATCACAATATGAATTTTTTCTTTTGGGTTTACATTTTGCCTGAATGAAACATCTGTTCATGTTCTGCTCTCTGATGCACATAATAATGAAGGTGGAGTTGCATTTTTTCTAACGATGCTGTCGAATCGCTGAAGATTTGTCGAGGCCTGTTAGAGTCTATCGTGGATGAACAATGTACCCAGCTTCTGCTTCTACAGGTCCGCTTTTGCATCTGTTTTTTTCTCCTTTCTAACACTCGGTTAAAAGTTGTCAAATGGGCACACCCAAGCTTGACTTTCTACCTTATCTCAGTGCCGCATAAGGGGCAAAATGACAAGCTGAATAAGGTCATGTTTTATTTCAGTATTTGTTATTTCCTGTTTTATTTTGTACTTATCCTTGTCTCTGTATTCCAGATCCTGCTCCTCATGGTTCCCTGCCTTGTGCTCACCTGTCTCTTGTTATCCCCTGACTGTCTTTGTATTTAAACCCTGCGTGTCCTCCCTCATGTTGCCAGTTTGTCATTTGTTCCCTCGTGTCGCCTCGTTTCCAGAACTCTTGTGTTTGACCCTCACCTGCCCTTTCACCTGCCCCTCATGGATTTGTTTGCTTCAGTGTTTTTTGATGACCTGTACCAACCTCGACTAAAAAATAAAAAATAAATGTTATCGTATCCTGTCCTGGTAAGCCTGCATATTTGGCTCTGTCTATCTGTCCGGTTCTGTTAGAAAATTGTTTTTTTTGGAGCTCAGTGCCACAGCGGTGTGGGTATGATGTGTGAATGAAGTGTACCACCAAGAAACGTGTAGCATATCTGAGCCCCTAAACTGACAAATCAAACCACAGACCTCTATCTGAGAATACTATTTACAGAAAGTGAATTAAACCATGAACAAAAGTGTCACATTCTGTCATTGTACTACTTAAAGATAACATTTGGCCAATATAGTGGAAATAATCTTGCCACAGAAATGGAAGATCATAGAAAATAATTTTATAGCCAGCACAGGACAGCGCTTAGTGCCAAGCAGTCCAGGGATAAGTTTGCTATATTTTTTGTTCATATTATCTGAGTGCTGCATATTACAGGAAGATAGTAATGCTCATTGTTTATATTTTCAGCGAAACCACAGGATGGAAACACTTGTATGGTTGGAGGTACAGAAATCTATGTCCATACAGCAACTGAAGGAGGAAACTTCACTGCTCAATGCTTTTTCGATGACCCTGGTGAACGGAAGACCTTCTGCAGGGATGACTGTGGATTTAAAGACATTCTTGGCAACAAGTGGTGTCAGAGCTCAGCGTGGCAGATACAGCATGGAATATAATGAAGAAGAATTGGGAGCCTCTATGATAACTTTGTATGTGAGCATCACAAATCTGTTGAAGTCCGACTCTGGAAGATACAGTTGTGTGTTTGGCACTGGTCGTTATCCACATGAAAGCCAGAAGTTTGATCTCAGAGTTGAAGACGGTGAGTTTTTACCCTTTACTGACAGCTGCTGAAGGTTTAAATGTTTCAAAGTCTGATTAATGCACCGTTATAACCAGATATAAAATCATCTAAAACTTCCACTCTCAAGTTCACACCTCTTTTGAATATTATTGGTAGCCTCAAACACACTGATAGTCTTCAGCCCATAACTGGACCAATAAGAACACACTCACCGTTCAATGTTTTTTTTTTTTTTACCTTTTTACTGCTCCAACCACTGCCCAACCAAAATGGACCTCCCCAGCGTTTTCACCAACTCCACCAGCCTCCACATTGAAGACAACACTGACATTGACAACCCCAGCTGCAGATCAAGGTACATGTACCTGTTTCCTCTGACACGTCATCAACTTTCAAGATATTTTAGGAACTGAACTCTTAAGAAATTAGCTCTTGCCTGTTAGTGTCTCTGTGTTTGAACTTTGGTTCATTCATGACTCGAAGAACGAGAAGTATTTTATAATGGGCAAGAAAGTGAAGAAAACTCTTCTACTATTCCATTGCCCAAACAAAGGTCTGAACCAGGAGGCAAACACAAGAGTTCAGCTTTATGTGCGGCTGGTTCTGGTCATCATGATCATCGTTTCATCAGCAGTTGCGCTGATAGTCTGCAGGAGGAGCGCAAGGAGACCCGGAGGTGAGAAAGCACACACATACAACAGAGGAAAGGGATCATTTGAGCAGGTGTTTACAGGGTAACCAAACCCCAGAGTTTCAGCTGAAGTGCATCTACCCTGGCCTGGAATTTCAAAAACTGCCTAAAGAGCCATTATAACATCAACATGGACAGTGCGGATAAGTCATACCCGACATACCCAATCACTCCTTCATGTTGTTACCATCAGCGGCAACATCATACTTTCTATGCAATACACACACAAACACACACACACACACACACACACACACACACCTAGGTTTAGCTTAGCTAGGTTATTTACCCGTAAGTGAGCACTTGAGAAGCAGCAATGACACTTTTAGGACAGAAATGTGGCTTGAGGTTGAAGACTTCTCTCCTACAGAGTCTCCTGAACTGAACTCTGGACCACTTGAAAACGTGGATCTTGGTTCACTTCCAAATGCACCAGAGTTTGGTTCGCTATAGGTGAGACAGACTTTGGTGTGCTTGACAAAGTGCAGTGTGAAAGTTTATATTTGAAAGAAATTTTAAATTACATTAACTTAATATAATAGTACGCTTTTCATGCTGCTCTTTTGACAGAACAACAACTGCTTTTTCCCACGATAGAGGACATTTTTGTTTGGATTGAGACCTACCTCAGGGGGTAATGAAGCTCGTCATCTGTTATTTAGAGCAGTGTTGTTGCTTGTCTCCTTAGAGATAAGGCAGCACTTTTTTTGGGGTTAGTAGTCGGATGATTGGTGCACCAAATCCTTATCTAGCCTATGTAGTCAAAATGATACCATCGAATGAAGCTAACCTTCTAAGCTTTTTGTTTTTTAGAACCTGATGAGGAACTGGATTACATTAACATCACCAATGTGAGTGTTGAGAACATTTTTGATATTAAACTTCATTAATGTTTATAAAAACCAGCTGACATCAAACCAATGTTCTTCTTCTGCAGGCCAATTTGGTGCATGAAGGGGTCAGAGAGGAGATTCTAGAAATATGAAGAAAACATTTTAGATGAATTTATAGGTCAGATTTCTGATTAATGCACTGCCTTTGTAAGAACAATATACCAGGCTGTTCTGTGAAAGCTATATGTAGATTACATCTATTTTCCTCCTCTTCAACCCATTTAAATAAGTCTCAGAGCTCCCCAAAACATGTCTGTGATCCTGTATTTGATCATGCCTCTAAACCCCTCTATTTCAGCCCTGCTCAGAACAGGCTGTTTCTGTGTCTGTACCTTTAAATATGTAAATGAGCTGTGTCTGTCCATGCCCCTCTCTGGAAGGGCTTTGGTGTACTCGGGCTTTCTCGCTCCTATTGTTTAATATGAGAAGGCAGACTCAGAGGACAGAACAAACACCTATCTGTGGGAGTGTCACCCACCTGGGGGAGGGGTTACTGCCCTTTGTGATGTCATGAAGGGAAAATCTTCAAACGGGATGTATGAGCCCACATTTTCTGAAAAGTGGAGCAGGTAGTAGACGGAGAGGATGGACTTTTCTTATCATTGGTAGACAGATTAGAGACACATGTTAGTGTTAGAGAAACGTGGTGAAGTGTATTTTAAATAATATGTGAACTTAAAGCCATAAACTTCTGATGTTTTGTTGAAAACATTCTGTGTTTCAAATATTTTGTTATGAACATGATGTTATTTTTGATGTTACATTCATACTTTTACATCACTCTTTGGTTCTGTTATATTGTGTTTAAATGTGTTGCTTTTGAAAACTATGAACTCTTTTCTAGCTTACATGAATCATCAGGGTTTATTCTAAGTACTTTTAAAATTGCTTTCTAGTGGGGTTAAAAATTGTACAACATTAAACACATTTTATTAAAAGTTAAAATACTCAATATAAGAATAAAAAAAAAATGCTTTGTGTTTATTGCATCTGTATAGAAATCTACATATTGCAGTTAATGTATCTACTTAAACTCAAAGAATTAAAATAAACATTTCATAGTGTTTGTATATAATCGTCTTTGTGAGATCACTATGTATTACTGTTTGAATTCCTATCGCCAGAGAACACTCATATCTGGTCTCAGGTCTGACGACTCAAAATCCTGCACGCCTCATCCTCCAGACAAAAGAGGAGAGGAATCATCCGGCTTGTCATGCACCTATAACAGCATGGCTCTGTAGTAAGAGTGTGCGGCGGCTATAATCCTCCAAGCGTGCACCTGTAGGGCCAAATGCCCTCTGTCCTGCATGTCACTCCCCACTCTTTCTCCCAATTTCCTACTCTATAAGATCATGATTCATGTTCAATAACTTCCTAACTTACTATCAATAAGCAGTAATTAGGAGGGTTTTAGCGAAAAACTCTTATAGGTCTTTCACACTTGTGGAAAACTCCTGAAAAACTAATGATAGGATCTGCATGTGTGATGGTGTGAACGCAAACAGTCCAATATTTAACTCTGACTTAAACCGGAGTTTCTCCTACCAGCCTCCGAGTACTTTTTCTGCAGCAAGTCCGAGTGAGCTGATGTGAGAATGCAGCAGTTACAGTATATACATAATCAAGAGAATTCACTTTGAGCGAGTAGGAGAGTGTAGATGAAATTACTAAGACTTGACTTCGCACAAAGATGATTCAGTTGACTCAGATGGCTTAAGTGAAATATATAAGATAAATACTCATGAGGAGACATGGATCAAGCGCACCCATGTGAACTTGTGTCTTGCTAAACCAAATCTGCCAGACTCTCCCAACGGATTTGCCTAGATCCCAAAAGATATTATTATTATTATCAGGGTCATGTTGAGCTACCTAAACTAATCTGTGATGTCAGCACGATTTGGAGCAGACAATAAGTCTAGCATACATCCTTTCAGATAAGAGGGACGACAGTGGACACACTAAGCTGTCCTTGGTCATCTAGTCACAGTAATGAGCGCTTAATAAAGACTGATAAGCAGCCAGTACGCAGCAAATACTTAATGGTGAATATTGTGACCTTAATTTAAAGTGTTTCCAAAAACTGAATGTATAGGGGAGGAGAGTTCAGAGCTTTGATGTTTGTAGGAGGAAGTTCATCACTTTATAAACAGAGAGCAAGCAAGAAGGAAGAGGAAGTGTTTAAACTGTCAGAGGCTCCAACATGAAGGTCCGTCACACGTTGATCTTCTTCGTCTTCATCTCCAGTGAGTACTCTCTTCAACAATTTCTCTCTTTCGTTATTTTTTAACTACATTTATTTTAATTATTGTGGGTTGCTGGTTAACTTTGTGTCATCGTTTTTCATCATTCTGAGCAGCGGACTTAGAGCCTGAGAGTTACTTCTAGTTATCTCATCATAATATGTACACAGTATATTTGGTTTGGTCCCACAATCTGGTCTCAAGTATTTTTAACTACAGCTTACAATATTGTAAAAAAAAAGTATAAAAAGACATTAATGGTGGAGGGTGGAGTAACATGTCTTAATATAAGGTTGTCAAAATGCTTCAGTTTCATCGAGGCCCTCTCGCATATAACATCGATGAACAATGTTCCCTTTAGTGTTTGTTTCGAGATCCTGTTTCACTTCCGTTTTCTTCCTGTATTGTTGTGAAATTGTCCCAGTTCTGATTAGGATACAAAAACAGAAATGTGCATCGATTGTTTTGAAGAGTTGATCCCCCTGATTTTCTTTTTCAAAGTCCTACTTTTCTCTTCGAGCAGCAGCCCAGCTTGGATTACATTTCTATTTTAAAAATGTAAACAAACCGTTGATGTTGTGGTGCAACTTGGACAGATAAGTGACTCTCTTGAGAAGTTCAATTTGATCAGACTGATTCATTTTACATGGAGATAGTAACAGGGCCGCCCACAGAAATGACTGCGCCCCTGAAAGGTTAAGTGACAGATCCTCCACAGATCAGTCATGAAATAATTCCATTACAGGCATGTTGGATCAGTTGCGTTAGCCTACTAGCTAACATTCACCTCCTCTGTATGGCTCCCATCAGCTTCTGGAGTTTACAGAAAAGCGATTGGGGAAAACCGTGCAGTTGTTTAACGCTTTTGCCTCAAAGCGAGGGGGTTCCTGGTTGAAATCCCCCCGTCCGCCTCTCTGTGTCCACCTCATGTTCTCCCTGTGCATGCGTTGGTTCTCTCCGGGTTCCTCCCACAGTCCAAAGAAATGCTTGTTAGTTCAATTGTTTACTCTAAATTACCCTTAGGTGTAAATGAGTGAGTGTGGTCCATGGTTTACCCAACCTCTCGCCCAATGACAGCTGGGATCTGCTACAGCCCCCTGACCACCCTCGAAATGGAAAAGCGGTAAAGACAATAGATGCATGAATAAAAAACGGTTGCAAACAAGTTATTTTTTGGGGCAGATGCCTCCTTTTTTTTCTAGCATCCTGACTGTGAGCAGGCATAGCTATACCAAGCCGTCATTACTGGCCGTACAGTTAAGTCCAATGGGCTCACCACCAACTTTAATGTCACTAAAAAAAGGGGATTCACATTTTGAAACTGGCAATATAGAATAATATGTGTTTCTTTATTGTCTTAGTGAGTAATGTTGAGCATTAAGATTTAAAACATATGTTATGAGTGGTTAAATTTAGGATGACAATGTTTAACCTTACCCCAATCCCCCCGCCTCCCCCTTTGTCCCCCCATATTGGCAGCCTTGGATAGTAACTCTGATTGTTTATCATTTCAGCAACACTGGAGAATGGAGACGCCTGCCTAACAGAGAGAGATATCTTGAATCATACAGCAACTGAAGGAGGAAACTTCAAAATAAAATGCTACTTCGATAACCCCGATGAAAGGAAGATCTTCTGCAGGGACGACTGCAGGGAGGAAGACATTCTCGTTGAAACAAGCGGTGTCAGAGCTCAGCGTGGCAGATACAGCATTGGATATAATGAAGAACATGTGGGAATGTCTATAATGCCTTTGTATGTGAGCATCAAACATCTGACAAAGGCTGACTCTGGAAGATACAGCTGTGTGTTTGGAAATCTTCAGTCTCCAAGAGATACCCAGGTGATGGAGCTCAGAGTCGAAGGCGGTGAGTTTTTACTCTCCACAGACAGCTGCTGATGTTTTAAATGTTTAACATTTGCTCTGTTATAACCAAAAGTTCATCTGTAAAATATAAAACCAATTCAAACACTAAAGGTGACACTACGGTTGATTTGAATATCGATGCTCCATCCCAAAGACAGTATATGAAGATGGACAGAGAAACAGCCACCAGGGAGTGAAGCCAAAATATTTAGAGCTCCTCCTGCTGACTGACTGTTAACAGATGGGACATGGGTCAAACTCAAGGGGCAACCTCTGTGTTGAAAATGAAGCCAATGCATAAGTGCAAAATCCTGTAGTTTGTCCAGGGTCTGCTTGAGTGTTAGTACGAATTGTCATGAAATTCATTCATCTTGGTAACTTTGTGAAATGTATTATTCAAGTCTGTCTACCACCTGTTAACACTCCTACTTTTGGGTGTCTGAAGCTGTAATCTTATATGGGTGAAGCATGAACCTAAGTAGTAGCAGATCTATATATGGATAGGAGCCAACTATATGTTGTCAGCAACTGTTTACGAGACAGAGAGTCTACATTTGATACGTATACAAATCAGTGTCATGTCATCTTCATTGTTTATGGTGATGCACCCAAATAGAAAGGAATTTGTGAGTTGCACCTTTTTAACAGAATATAAGCAGCACTGTGAACACTGTTACTTTGTCAGCACTTTGTCAGTCAAGTGATTTGTAAGCATGCTTGTTTGATGAAGTTGTCTGACCTCGGCCGATTAAATGGTGTTATAATCTCCAGTCTGTTTCACGATTTCTTCATTGGATTTATACAACAGAAACAACCCCCACCTAACATTGAGGCTGGCTCCAAGAGCCGGGGAAGTCCCATACACACCACATATTAAAAAAAGCCTGTTTTTACAGCAGAAATTAACATGTTTACAGCCTTTAACAAAAAATAATATTGGTCTGATTAGTTTTTGTCCTCATGGGCACACACTGTACGGGGGGGTGATTATTTTTAATAATGCAGCCGTTTTGATTTTGTGAACGATATGCATAGCGCCTAACTAATCAGCTGACCTGATTGGCAGGTGGGCACAGTGTAGCTGTTTGTCAGGAGGCTTAAAACCCGCCTCACCTCCAGCTCTCAGCCTGTCATTAAGTTGACTGAAAGTTAGACTGAGATAGGATTTCCAGAATGGCGGCTGCTGCCGATGAGCCTCCAGAGCCCCCTGTAGGAACAGATGGATGATGTCACTCAGGCTTCATCTATTAATATTTACAGTCTATGATCAAACTATAGATTA
Source organism: Labrus mixtus (assembly GCF_963584025.1). Classification (NCBI taxonomy): domain Eukaryota; kingdom Metazoa; phylum Chordata; class Actinopteri; order Labriformes; family Labridae; genus Labrus; species Labrus mixtus. The sequence goes on from NC_083626.1 coordinate 26,863,614, forward strand.
AAATACACATCAAATAACATTATTCTCAAACCCGGAATCTGATGTGATAGTTTGTTCTGATCATGCGGATTAGGTTTCTTACTTTGTTCGAAATTCTGCTTTTGCTTGCCTGTCAAATCACAGTTTTATTTTGATCAGTTAATTGATACCAAAGAAAGGGGATGTAACATACCTACTGTTGACGATCACATTAAAGGTCCTTGCGGCGTTCTTAACCAGATTGTTAGGGTATAGAACGAAAGGTGAGAGGAAACGTGACTGAAACTAACTTTTAAGTCATTGAACTTTACATAACCCTGAGTGTCTTCTCCAAACTGGAACAAGAATCTGTTCTGCTGTGGCCCGTCCCCACCTGAGGGATCTGTAACGTTTTATCAGTAAAGTTTAATGTGCGCTGCGGTTAGCCAAAGAGACATAGAGTCAACTCCGTGGGTCCACCAGCAGCTCCCTACTGTGAATGTGTTGGCTCCAAATTACGTCGTGGAGTGGAGTATTTGGCTTCACTTTTGTACAACAGTAGGAGACAGACATGTGCTGTCCATATCAATACACAGTCACTGCTCCAAACAAAACGATGGCCCTCAGCACATTATGTAACTGTATTGGTAAGAACACACCGACTGTTTTGAGAGAATTTGGGTGATGTCAATAAAATGTTCTCACTGGACAACTTTGTATCCCAACAAACTGTATCTAATAGTTTCTTTGTGTGTCACAGCTCCAACAACTTCTGAACCAAGCCAGACTATCCAACCTTTGTCAACATTCGCTCCACCAGCCTCCACACCGACAACAACATTGGAAAAACTGGCAACACCAGCTGCAGCTCGAGGTATATTTACTCTTTTCAATCAACTTTAGAGATATCTTATGACCACTTTCAAAAGTAAAGAGGAGTCATTATATATTTGGGCATGCAAGACACGTTGGGGGACCAGTTTGCCTCGTAGTCGTTGAGTCCGTATGTCATTCTCTACTCTCTCTCTCTCCCAAGTTTCCAGCTCTATCCAATGTCCTGTCTAAATAAATGCATGTGTTGTCTTTACATGCTTGTACTGGGTTCATTCATTGTTGGTTGAAATCACTCGATGAATGGGAAATATTTTATAATGGATAAGGAAGTTTAAAAAAAACAAAAAACCCTGTTCCTCTGCTCTAACAAAGGTCTACCCCAGGAGACAAACCCAGGAGTTCAGCTGAATGTGCAGCTGGTTCTGATCCTCATGATCATAGTTTTATCAGCAGCTGTGTTGATAGTCTGCAGGAGGATCAGAAAACCTCAAGGTGAGCGAGAGCACACACATACAACAGAGAGAAGGGGTCATCTTAAAGTTACCTAAAGTTAGGGCTTGATTCCCCTCTCTGACCAAAGTCAGCAAAGGCCGATTATCTGATTGTTCCCAAGATGATCTTGCCAGATTCTCCAATTTTTGAGTGTTGTCCTAATTGTTTTTCTTACCGTAATGGATGAACAAGGTAGCTAACAGCTAGCCAAATGTAGCTTGACCGTCATGTTTGCTTACTCTAAAGTTGCATTGGTCAGAGCAGAGAGTCGAGGCTCGGTTTAGGTGTGTGGTGTGCTGAGCTGGACATCTCGTTGAACACCGCACACCTAAACTGTTAAAACTGTCATGATTAGTCATCGTGTGGGGGCTCTCTCACATTTTTAAAAGTGGTTTGCTCATTGGTCACCCAATGGACACATTGAATGGACCTAAACTTCTTCTGTGTGTCTTTCAGAATCTCATGTGGGACTCGAGGACGTTAATATCATCAATGTGAGTGTTTACCATAACATTGAATATAATTAAATGTATTAATGTTTGTAAAACCAGCTGACATCAAACCACTGTTCTTCTGCAGGCCGACGGGCTGCATGAGGAGGCCAGAGAGAAGATTCTGGAAATCTGAACAATGATTGTTTTAAATGAAATAAAGTGAGCTTTCTGATCAATGTGCTGCTTTTCTTAAAAACAAGAACCAGGACAACATGTGATTGTATCTTTACATTGGGTATATAAAGGCGTGAAACTCCTAACTGCTGACTTTATGTTCAGGAGGTCTTTAAACTGAACGTTTCAGTGTGAACACAGAATGAGGAAAAGGGGATTTTGGTGTTTGAGTTTAAACTTTTTTTTTTTTTTTTACAACTGGAGCAACTGTTTGGTTTGTTGGGGCCAAAGTCTGTTAAAGAGTGTGTTTCCATTCATTAGGGAACAAGTATCTTGGGTCTATTTCAAAAACTTGAACCTGAATGTGATACAAAAGATGGAATTTGGATAGTTTTCTTAATTAGTTTATAGAGAAGCCTCCTCTTTGTTGTCTAAATGTAAAACAAATAGAAGAAACTACACAAACTAAAACATATTAAGGCTACTTTAAAGGTCACATTTGATGCAAAATCCACTTCACTATGTTCCACTATGTTCCTCTCCGTCTTTTACCTGCTCCATTTTTCAAAAAATGTGTGCTCAAACAGGTCGTTTGGAGATTTTCCCTTCATGACATCACAAAGGGCAGTAGCCCCTCCCCCAGGTGGGTGACACTCCCACAGCTAGGTGTTTGTTCTGTCCTCTGAGTCTGCCTTCTCACCGTAAACAATAGGACATGGCGCAAGAAAGCCAGAGTACACCCAAGCCCTTCCAGAGAGGGGGCGTGGTCAGACACAGCCCATTTACATATTTAAAGGTACAGACACAGGAACAGCCTGTTCGGCGCAGGGCTGAAATAGAGGGGTTTATAGATATGATCAAATACAGGATCAGAGTGGATTTAGAACAAGAGACTTCACACACATGTTTTGAGGAGCTCGGAGATTTATTTAAACATGTTCAAAAAGAGGATAATATGCCACCTTTAAATAAACTGGGATAATTCATTCAGTTAGCTAGAAAATACTTTCACGTATAATTATTAGAGTTAAATAATATAATTCTTACTTTTCAGATCAAACTCTGTGTAGTTTTTTGTCCAAATTTTGAACATTAAAGTTCATTAGCTGCTTGAATTCATGAAACACGTTGATTAGAGGATGGGAGCTCCTTGGTGTGCGGATCTTGGTTGCTTCAGAATGATGACACATAAATAACAGCTTGCAGAAAGTGGATTGCTCAAAACAAAATCTCAGCGTAGAGGGGAGGAAAATTCAGAGTGACGTCTGGAGGGGGAGCATCGCTCATAAAAAGAGAGAAGCTGCTGGTTTGTGAGTGAAATAGGAGACGCAGTGTTAAACAGTCAGAGACTCCAACATGAAGGTCTGTCACACTTTGATCTTCTTCGTCTTCATCCTCAGTGAGTATTCTTTAAGTCTTATTCTCTCTTTGTATTTTAATATGAAGTTATTCAGTCTGTCAGTAAACTGTGTGTCTTATTTTTCACATGTCCTAGAGTGAATCCAGATCCTTGGAGTTGCTTTAAATAACAAGCGTAGTTAAGTTTTCAAAACATAAGAGACAGGGGTGCCGGTGGACTAGTGGTTAGTTTGTGTGCCCCAAGTACAGAGGCTGTTGTCCTTTGTTAAAGACATAAGACACTTTAATGTAATTCATGCAATACAACAACATTTTATTTTGACAAGCAGCTGCAGCTATAGACAAGATGAATAATGAAAAATATAAAAATATACAGCAAGACATGAGAAGCCGCTGCACCTACACCTGCTCAGATTGCATCAGATTAAAGCAGACGGCCCAGGTTTGAGTCCAACCTGTGGCTTCTTTCCAGCTTGTTTTCCCACTCTCTCTCTCGCTCTCTCTCTCTTTCCCTGATTTTCGACTCTATCCAAAGTCCTGTCCCTCTAAGAAAGGAATAAAAAGCCCCCAAACAAATCCTTAAATGTGATGTGCATATAGCAGACAGTATTTTGGGTTCAGTCCAACAAATGTCCATAGACTATTAATTAAGTAATTATAGCTATATACTATGTAACATTTTTTCGTTCATAGGATTACACGTAATGCTTTACTTATTGTGATTTTTCATGCTGTTCTTCCCCTTTTTGCACAGCACAAAGATTATTAGGGCGGAGCACCATGTTTTCCCTCCAGGCTGTCATGTTTCAAAAAGGCATATTAGTGTCCATGAATCATGTCAAAGAGGAACAATGTTCCCCCTCAGAGTCAGTTTCAAGATCCACTTTTTCATCTGTTTTCTTCCTGCCTTACACTTCTGTAGAAAGTTGTGAAATGGTTGCAGTGAGGATTGTGACAAAAAAAAATGCATCGGCCTTCACTTTTACGCAATACTCACAAACTTTGTGATGAGTGGCGCTGTTTGTCGACAGGCACGGCAGGCATCTGCTTGGGTCCCCAGACCAGTAGGAGGGCCCTGAGGGGTTCATTAACTTAAACCAAAGCAGTGGCCAAACGTGTGCAAATTCTGCAGTGACAGTAGGAAACCTCCCTAGGGGGCCCCCATCTGACAGCACTCACTCGCGTTGCCCTGCTTGGCATCACATGCATTATTGCTGTGAGAACCAAAGTTTGTCAGTGAAAGTCAACAAAGAAAAATGAAGAGGAAGTAAGCGGCAAGCGACATGATGACATCCACTGTGACACACAATTTCCAAACAGATATAACAAGAAAACAAGATATTAGAGAAAGAGAAAACTATTGAACACATAGTGAAATGTAATGAAAATCCTAAAAATGATAAAAGTGCTGAATCAGGGCATATAAGATAAAGAAATATCAATTAATAAAATCAATAAGACAATCACTCAAATGAATAAAACCAGGATAAGAGCAAGTTCATGGACCGTAAGTGAATAAATTAAGAAAGCTCTCTTACAGTTAGCAGCTGATAGAGTTCTTCTGTTGGCAGTTTTAACTTGTTGTAGTCAAGACCAGTCTAACCGAGACCAAGACATACCCGAGAGCTGAGTGCTGAGAGCGAGACAAGACCAAGACATTAAGGGAACAAGACCAAGTAGAGACCAAGACCAAGGCAGGACAAGACCACAAATATCAGTGAAAAATCATAATCTTGTGTACCACAGTTGGACGTGTCACTCACTTAGACGGTAACACCGGGAAGGTTGTGGACGTAACAGGGAGATAAAAATAAAATTATGAATGAATTGAAGTTGTTTCTTCTTTTCATTCTAATCAAAGAATTTAAAGTCTGAGAGCGAGACAGATTTGTAGTTCTACAAGACTAGTTTTAACTTAAGACGATCAGACTGTTGCATCAGAGAAACGGTAACAATGTTTGTTTATATTTTCAGCACCACTGCAGGAAGGACAAACTTGTTTTGAAGAAGGTCCACATGTCTTCGTCCATACGGGAACCGAAGGCGAAGACATCACAATGACATGCATCTTTGATAACCCGAACAAAAGGAAGCGCTTCTGCAGGAAGGGCTGTAGAGATGAAGACGTTCTTGTTGAAACAAGTGGCTTCAGTGCTCAGCGAGGCAGATACACAATGGAATATGTTCCCCGTGATTTGCTCCCCAGTGTGATAACTTTATACGTGAGCATCAAACAGCTGACAAAGGCCGACTCGGGAAGATACAGCTGTGTGTTTGGTGACGGTCAGCTCTCACATGAAACCCAGGTGATTGATCTCAGAGTTCAAGATGGTGAGTTTTTTTTTTCTCTTTAACGACGGCTGCTGATTCAATGTTTAACACTCTGATTAATGCGGTGGCTGGGAAGTGCAAACTAAAATGACAAAGTGTGAAACACTTGTACAAAGCTGGAGACAAATCTTCATTTTGGAGAACAAAGATTCAGAACACTTTTACCAAGGATTTTTTTTAACATTTTATAAAACACATTTACAAGATGTGAAACACTTTTCCGAGCACTGAGACACATTTACAACCACCTGAACAGTTTAACCAGTCCCCAAACAAACTTACAAAAGGCAGAATCTCAGCGGGAAAGGGAATGTACCAAATATTGGAGGTGACTGAGAGAGTGCTCAAATAGTTGGTTTTGGATTAAAGAAATGTGTGACAAAGAGTTTATGGTGATCAAAAGATGTTTTGTCTGTTTAGTGGAACCCCCCTGAGACAGTTAACGCACAGTCTTTCCGTCAAAACAAACTATTTGACCTCTCACTCAATCACTTCCGGGTCACTTCCAACATTTGGTACATTCCCTTTCTGGCAAGACTCTGTCGTTTGTAAATTTATTTCTTGACTAGTAAAAGTGTTCTGCCGATTGTAAATTTGTCTCAGCACTTGTAAAAGTGTTTCACATTTTGTTAATTAGTTTTGTCCTTTGTTAAAGTGTTTTGGTTTTGTCATTTGGTTTTTATACAATTTGAAATTGTTTTCCGAAATGTCAATTTGTCTCAAGCCTTGTAAAAGTGTTTCACACTTTGTAATTTTGGTTTGCACTTCCCAGCCACCATAGATTAATGCCTCATGTTAAACACCGCTCAGTGCTTTGCTCATGGTGGATAATGTTTGGTCTTTGTGAATAAGGTAGTAAAGAGTACAGTGATAGACCTGCTCTTTAGGTAAAGGGTCGTGAGATAACATTTGTTTTGAACCGGCGCTTTACAAATAAAGATTGATTGGTTAAAAATATAAAATCAACTCAAACTACCACACTAAGGCCTAGTACACATGTAGACCGGTATTTTTGAAAACAAATGTTTTCAGCCTGTGTTTGAAAAAATAATCCCGTCCACACACGCTAAATTCTCAAAAACATCTTTGTCCACATGAAAACTCAAAAACGCTCCGTTACAGCGTGCCAAGTCAAAAACGATGTCCTTGACATGCAAAACCGGTTAACCGCAGCTCAATGTACGGACATTTACCCATTTCCTCTGAAACTGCATCAACTTAAGATGTATGTTAAGGCCAATGCTTCACAGGAAAACATAGTATCTGTGCAATCAGTATCTAATAGTTTCTTTTCATTCACAGCTCCAACAACTTCTGAACGGAAACAGCCTACCCAAAATGAGTTACCAGCACCAGCACCAGCCTCCACACTGAAGACAAACCTGAAAACCCCAGCTCAAAGTACCTTTACACATTTCCTCTGAAACTGCTTCAACTTGACATCATTTTTTTACGGCCACTGTTTCACAGGAAAACATAGTATCTTTACAAATCTGTATCTAAGAGTTTCTGTGCGTTTCACAGATCCAACAACTTCTGAACCATTTCCTTTGTCAACATCCGCTCCACCCGCCTCCACGCTGACGCCAACACTGGAGATACTGGCAACACCAGCTGCAGCTCGAGGTACATTTACCTGTTTTTTTTTTCTGATTCTGCACCAACCTGTCCATTTCACCATCAGTGGCGGTTCTAGACCACTTTTACTGAGGGGGCCAAACTGGGGCCAGTTGTTTTGTCATTAAACCCAGATGAAAAATAGACAAGATGATCGCTTTAAAAAATATATATTTATGCACATCATTAAATACCAAAACATAAAATACAGTGATTTATATTTGTTTTAGTAAGAGTATTTAATACTAGATTGTAAATCCAGTTGTTGAATCAAATACTGTTTAGGCCGGCTCTTCCTTTTGGAGGGGTGGCCACAGGGGGGACCAATCTCAGTGTTACAGGGTCACTGGCCCCTGTTGGCCCCTACCTAGAACCGCCCATGTTCACCATTCATTTTACCCTGGCTGGTTAACAAGACTTGAGATGCTTGAACTTCCTCACTTGAGGCAGATTCTGTAACCCATCCACAATCGTACTTCATCGTCTGATAGAGCACAGATGCCTCTGAGAATGGATGCCAATTTTTCTATGTAATTCCAGTGAAGTCAGCGGTAGCCTTGCGGTTTGGACACCTTGAGTTTTTGGATTTTTTTTGTAATTGCCACCCTGATTACCATTATAACAGACTTTGAATTTTACTTCTGTCTCCAAAATCTCGGAACCCATAGCAAATTATTGTCTATCCTTGTCCGACATATAATACAGTATATATCTCTATATATCTCTGGGAACGGATGCCAATTTTTTCGGTAATTCTGGTGAAGCCGGTGGTAGCATTAAGCTTTCTAACAAGATTTCTTCATCCATAACGTCTGGGAGGAACGCCTGTTCATCTGTCCAGTCTCAGTTCAACAGCTGAACATTTGCAATAAAGAGGTTTCACTTGGTCTCACTTCAACGGTATGAGCCTGAGTAACAAACCGACTTTCTTACAATTTACTTGCAATTAATGTGAATGAAGTCTGCCGATTAACAACATCATGATGCAGATTTGTACAAAGTAAAAAGTCAAGCTTCGTCAGGTCTGTCCTCAAGAGGAGAAGAAAACTTTAAGGAGGTCGGACGGATCAATTCTGATGCGTTTGAGGTAGTTAGAGAATCTAAACGCTGATTGGCTTTCATGCAGATCAGTGGCTCAAGTTATAATGTTTGATTTATGATGGATGGTTAGCTTCACTTTAATGCACATATCTGCAAATAAATCATCCTCCTCATACTGCCGATGGGAGCTGGTATGTTATACACTTGGATTACATCTAAAGAAATAATAATTGCTGTCCACACAGATTGTTTCACCTGTAAAAACCCAAAGGCAGTCGATACAGAATAGGTTGATACTGAACGGACTACAAAAACCAGAATGCTTCACATCCTGCAAAACTAGAACCCTGTGTTAAGATTCTACATATAGCGATTAGGAAGAGACAAACATACCACCCAGAGGAGGCAATCCAGCGTTTTCCAGGAGAGAATCATGATCTCAGATTTGGAGTGACTCACTCTCATCCCAACAGCGTCGCACTCGGCTCCAAACCCAAATGCCTGCTGCCCGACGAAGCTAACAAAACTGCATCATCTGCAAAAAGAAAAGACGACTTGTTGGTTTAAAAACTGTTTAGTACATTCATCGTTGGTTTAAATGACTGGACAAATGGATAAGAAAGTAATGAAAACTCTTGTTCCTCTGCTCAAACAAAGGTCTGCTCCAGGAGACAAACTCAGGTGTTCAGCTGAATGTGAAGCTGGTTCTGATCATCATGATCATCACTTCATCAGCTGCTTTGCTGATAGTCTGCAGGAGGACCAGAGAACCTAAAGGTGAGAGGTCATCTTTAACTCACAAGTTACACCGCTGCGGTCCAGATGGAAAACAAAGGACACAATCACTTTACATTTGCACCAAATGCTGCTCAATCATTGGTCACCCGATAGCAACGCCTAATGGACCTAAACTTCTAAACTGTATGTTTTTCAGTATCGCATGTGGGACTCGAGGACGTTACCATCAATGTGAGTGTTTAACAGAATATTATATATTTAACTTTTATACGTTTGTAAAACCAGCTGACATTGAACCACTGTTCTTCTTCTGCAGGCTGACGCGGCGCATGAGGAGCCCGGAGAGAAGATTCTGGAGATGTGATTTTTTTTTTTTTTTATTGCCAGTGAGATGTCTTTCTACGCTTAAAGAACCAAGCGTTTCTGTGATCGTATTCTTGACATCGAGCGTCAAAATATAAACTTTTGATGTGTCGCCAAAGAAGTCTTCAGACGGGATGTTTCTGTTGAATAAAAAAATGAAGAAATGAAAACAATTCTACATGTGTAAATGATTCAAAATATTAAAATGATGATGATTTTAAGATGCAATTTGGATTATAACTGTTCATATTTGACTCCTTTATGAGTAAGGATGAGTCAAACAAACTCACAGACTCTGAGGTGGATTTTTCCTCATTCTTTTTTGCCTCAATTCTGAATCAAAATCAGCGTCAAGAATTACACTGTACCATTTCTCTGCACATGGTTTAAACGTTGCAACAACATGTATTAGTTATAATCTAACCTCTTGTCTTGATGTGAAGATGAGTGCTGTCTTGAGAATAAAATAAAGACAAAATATTCAGCATGTGTTATAGACAAACTCACTTTGTTGAGTGTTAAACTGGTCAAGTGATAATGTTTTTTTACTGATGCCTCTCCACGACGTACAAAAAATAAATTTGACCACCAGAAAGAGAAAAAAAGACAGTTTTGTGAAGTCATTCAAAATGAGTGTCAATGGATCCCATTCCCCCCAAAATCAGACAACGATGTCAGGAAAGCAAAAGTCAATGATGTCACCTGTCGGGTTGTGACGAGGAAGCTTTCCTGTCCCAGCACGCCTGTGAAGTAATCTAACGCCCCAACGAGGCGAATAGGCTGAAACAGGTCAGCGTTTTCCTCTCTTTTTCTTTTCTACCTCAACCTCTTCCACCTCGTGTGCCTGTAACCTTCAGAGACCGCTCCACTTCCAAACGGAGGTACGCTGGCCCACTGTGGTTGTTTTTTCTGTAATTTGACAGACCGAGGCAGAGCTGGCTAAACACTGAAGCTTCAGTGGGCATGCCAGCTTCCATTCATAGTTTTAGTCAATATTACCATTTTCCTGAGCAAAGTTACATTATGGTATTTATTATTATTATTTTTAAAGGGTGACATGCTTAATACAGGTTAGTACTGTGTTCCTCCAGTAGGTGGGGCTATGACTATCATCAAAAAGGGGTGTTTAGATATGTTCAGACTGGGACTTTCCTTATAGTTGTCATTTGTGAAGAAAGATGAACATTGAACATGAGTTAGAACAACTTCCTTTTTTTTAAATGTTCTTTTTGGCAAGACTTTGGCATCCCAACTAAAGCCACATCCTGCTTCAGAGACCTCAAGACTTAAAACAACTTTGTGTCATGATTCTTGGACTGTCATATGTTTTGGTCACATGGTTTAAATAAGGAAGCAGGTAATGGGCTGAACAGAAACCAGAGAAAGTGATCATAGAGGGAGTTTGTGTTGGTTCAAAGAGGAACTCCATCAGACAAAAAAGAAAAGAAGTTCCTGGTTTACTCGAGAAGGACGAGAATCCATCAGAGGCTTAACCATGAAGGTGTGTTACACTTTGATCTGCTTCTTCTTCTCTGGTGAGTACAATATCCAAATTATGTTTCTCTAATTCTCTCTTTCTATCATTCATTTTCTTGTTGTGTAAACAACTTTGACTTTGAACCTTGAGAGAAGAAGCTCTCCTTTAATTATATATTTATTTGTGATGGTCGGGTTATATATGTCTGTTGGGTATCGTGCACTTTGGGTTCTTTTCTGTTGAATTGTATTTAATTATTTTTAGTATTTTGCATTTGTTATGTTCTTGCTGTTGTTAATGTTCTTCTGTGTTTGGTTTAGTTTGTTCTTGTTTGTCAAAGCACTTTGTAAACCTGTGTTTTTAAAAGGTGCTATATAAATAAAGTTATTATTATTATTATCATTATTATTATTATTATTATTATTTGAAGAGGAACAGTGTACATTAATCAACGTTCAGACGGATGTTAATGTACCCGAGTGAGCTGAATGGTTCTTTTTCATCAGCAGTCTCTTTGCCGGATGATCTTTGGCGTCACAGAATTAAATATAACCCATTATCATACGATCATTAGCGTAGTAAAATACAGATATATACGATATGATTTGGGCAACAGGAACAAATGTTTCCAACAAACAATAGGACATGATACAGATAAAGTTACCTCGGGTAGATGCAGCATCAGTGTTGGTTCACAATGAACCATTTTTAACATCATATTTAAATCTATAATAGGGTGTTGGGGTGAGGAACTGCAACAGTCAACTTCTGTTTGCAAATGTTTCCAAATATAGAGCTTAAGAAATCCTCCCAAAATGTCATGCCCCAGATAAAGTGGAAATCAACGACGTCATTCTTGAGTAAGAAATGTCATCTGATCAAACAAACAAAAGACACATCAACAAAAATGTATGTTGTGTATTTATGAAAGATTAATATATTTTCTCTTTATTATTTGAGTTTCCATTCTTTTCTGGGAGTATTTTCTTCATTTGCTCTTACGGACTTTAAAGATGTGGCTGCATCTCGTGTAAAACAAAGCCTGACGCAAACTTTGAAATATTTTATTCAGAACCCATTTTTACAGAGTTTAACATTCATGCTAAACAAGATGTCGGCTACCGATTTCTCCAGTATGTGGATAAAGAGGAAGCACCACAGTTCTTTATGTTTGAAGCTTTCCTCGTATTGTCTTTCCATCGACTGATCACTCACTCAGACTTTTAAAACAACTACAGCAGATTAAAGTATCGATAGTAACTTTAATTGTTCTTCCTCCAGCAGCTCTGCAGGATGGAAGCACGGGCCCCGCCGATACAGGAAGGGTCTACATTGGAACTGAAGGAGGAAACATCTCGGCTGAATGCACCTTCCAAATCAATCATTTCATCACCACCTTTTGTAGGAACGACTGTGAAGCTGGAGACTTACTTGTCAGAACCCGCTATGGCTTTGGCAGTGGCAGAGCTCAGCGTGGAAGATACAGTATTGAATATAAAGACAGAGACGATCAAAGATATCCACACTTTGTTTATGTGAGCATCACAAATCTGACAAAGTCTGACTCGGGACGATACAGATGTGGGTCCTTCAGAAACGTTCCTGATCAAAACAACACGTTTGTGATCAGAGTCGAAGACGGTGAGTTCTTGCTCGTCATTGACAGCTGCTGATGTGTCTTAATGATTCATTCACCGCATTACAGACGACTTTGTATCTGAGTGTGTCGTTGTGTTTTTTCTCTTTATCTGCTACAGCCACCTCTGAATCAACCCTGTCTGCAGCTACAGGTACATGCACATCATTTCATTGATATTTTATTGATTCACAAGATTATTTTCCACAGTGGAGAAACAGGAACAATTCCTTTTTTATTGAACAAATCTACGGCGTTATTTTACAGCCACCTCATTCCAATAAATGTGAACTGTTCTTCACTAAAAGAAGACGTGTTAAGTTCCTCCAGCTTTACTTTAAAGTTATTTTGTAGCCCAGAACAAAGGTGATGAAGAGCTCCTTATTTTGTACACTTCATCAACACAAATCTGTGTCTTTGAGTAAATTAATGCGCTGCATATTTTTGTAAACCGGTCATGCATGCATCACGGCTAAAAATCCACACAACATCTGAGTTGGCTGGTAGCTGGTAGCTCTTGCTTTCGACATCCCCACAACACAACCATTGACTAAAAGAAATCCAGTTAACAGAAAACAACACATTACAGAAAGTCGATCAAAGACCAAAAAAACAGCTAAATACCAGTTTATAACAAAACTGTTCAAACACAAGCAAGTTACACAAAACCATAAACCACAACATGAAACAAAAATCACAAGACAACCCACAGCAAAAAAATACTAAAACTTAACCACATACCACAACCCAACCTAAGACCACGTCCAGACCCACTACAACACAATTTAGGGCACACTCACACTTGGCAAAGTAGAGGATGAATGAGGCCGGTTCAGGTAACGCCTTTCAAATGTAAAGTTGTTAAATTGTTTTAAAGCAATCTGAAGTTTTGTATTATTCACTGAGCCATCCTGCACATCTGAGTTGGAGAGTCAATAACATGAGGCGGGCTAACAATGCCGCTTCCACACTGAATGAATCAAACGAAGGAGGAACAAATATCGGCCTACTGAACAGTAGGTGCTAACAGGATGCAGCATGGAGAGAAGGGACTGTCTACTGTCAGAGTGTGTAGGCACTTTGCAATTCAGGAGCAACACCAGTCTTGGTCTTGGCTTGGTCTCGATCCCTAAATGTCTCGGTCTCTGAGCACTCTGGTCTCGGGTTTGTTTTGGTCTCTGTTAGTGTGGTCTTGACGACAACACTACGAGCATCATTCTGTCTTTCTTGGACAGAGTTCATCTTTTTTGTGTCTTGCTGCTTTTTCCTCCATATTTTGAATCTGCAAACGGATCAACATTAAATGCATCGCGGCCTCATATCGAGACCTGCCTTTATTTGTCAAGACCTGCAGCTCCAGCGGGCTATTTAAGGGGACTTGGCCTTAACTTGGGACAGGTTTTTATCCAAAGTTTTACGGTATACTTTCCTACCTACCAGGAAAATGAAAAATGAAACTAATGTGTTTCTGCTCCACCTTCTGCAGATGTTTCTCTGTATGTCCGGGTGGTTATGGTCATCTTGTTTATCGTGACATCAGCAGCTGTGCTGATATACTTCAGGGTGAGGACCAGAAGGCCTAAGCCGGAAGGTGAGGAAACACACAAATGACACGATGCAACACAGAAAAGCTTCTACTTTTCTAACACATTTTAGATTTTTAAGCTCCTGGGAGAAGTTGGAGCAGAATTAAAACTGGTGCAACTATATGACCTTCAGAAGTTTATCAGGCCAGCAGTGAGACCTTTCATTATTCTATATAGCCATTTTTAATGTCTGTCAATGCTGTCATGAGGTAGGGGTCAGACGTGTCAATCAAAAGCATCCCGTAAAAGCAGCCCTCATTTTTTAAATTTACATTTCACCATCATTCTCTTCTTGTGGGCAGTGGTGGCGCCCTACTGTAGCACCCTCTTTTAACCAGCCACCACTGCCCACAAGGAGAGAATGACACTGAAAAGGTCTTTTAATAATTACTTTGAAATATATATATTGAGCTACTATAGAGTAAAATACATAAAACAGCAGTACTACTGTAGATTTAAAACGTTCTACGTTTACTGATCGGTGAAGCGTTTTCCGGTCTTGCTTCTATGAATGCATTACACATCACCGTCCAAATGTAAGCAGCAGAGGGATCCCATGAAGTGAGACATAAAAAGCGAGTCATGCAGTGTCACCGGATCAGAGCCTTGATAGCATGAGTCAGTCGTTTTTTTAAAGATGGAATTTGAGGAGCAGTCCTCGTGAAATCCTCAGGAGTCCAAATGTAAAAAAAAAAATGACTTCAGAGTGAACCTAATCTCCTGATCTGGATGTTTTTCAGAGCCTGCTGTGGAACCAGAGTACATGAATGTCACAGAGGTGAGTTTGAGCAGATTTGGTTGAAACAAGCTTTATAAGTGTTTGTAAAAATGAGCTGATATCGTTACAAACCTGAACCCTGCTCTTCTCCTGCAGATGAAACGAGTGCACAAGGAGGTCAGGGCGGAGGACAGACGCAGCAGATCTCCTCCTGTGGAAATATCCGCCGTTTAAACTTTCCACCGCAGAGTCCTCTAAGAACAGAGTGAAGTAAAATCTGTGCCAGGATTACACTTTGTGAATGTAGGCCACATTTACATGAAAGCGATCCACTGATAACAGAATCGTTTTAAAAAAAATCTCTGCGACCGCCAACAGCGTTTTGATAACAAGCACCGAGCCCACAGATCCACAAAAGTGTCATTATTTTAGTCTGTAGTTGCATCAGAAGAGCAGCAGCTGCCTGCTCAAGAATGAGGAACGTGGAGCTTCTTGTGAAGTTATACTTAGTCAAGTTTCACAATTAAGGAAATACTTAATATTTTGTCACATCAGATTCACATTGTCGTCAGTATCAGCAAGAAACGGGGGCTTTTCCAGAGAGAACCCACGCTGACTTGAAGGAAATTGTCTCTTTAGTGGAAAATTTATTTTGGCTGCTCTTCTGATACAACCTTTCAGAATAATAATTTTAACCATAGCCTCATTTAAATCAGTCTAAGGACTTAATATTGTAATTAACGACTTTATTCTCGTAAATGTACGACTTTAACCTCCAAATTTAGGATTTTTTTCTTCTTTGACGTGGCCCTCATACTCCGTCGTATTCATAGACTATAAATGGACGAAGCGATGTGATGTCAGCCATCTGTTCCTGCAGGGGGCTGTGGAGGCTCATCTTCAACATGTCTCAGTCTAACTTTCAGTCAGCCTAACGACAGGCTGAGAGCTGGAGCTGAGGCGGGTTTTAAACCTCTCGATGAACAGTTACATCTCGCCCGCCTGTCAGTCATGTCAGCTACACGCCTAACTATGAATAACATGTAACGTTAACGTACAGTGTGTGCCCACGATGACAATAACTAATCAGACCTATTTAGTATTTTGTACCAGACTGTAAACATGTTTATTTATGCTGTAAAAACGGTTTCTTCTGGTTTTCTTGGAGCCAGCCTCTAATGGACACTCCACTTTTTTTTTGCAGGATTTTGCACTTCCGCATTGGCTTCATTTTTCATGACCGGAGGTTTCCGCTTGGACCCGACTCACATTTTTCACTCTGAGTTTCATCTTTTACCCTCTGAGAAGATTCAGGATCCCTCACACCAGGCTTAACCGCTTTAAACATTCATTTGTACCGATGTCTATTATTATTCTGAATAAGAGGTAATGTAGGGGCATGTGCTGAAGGGCTGTGCAACATGTCAATATGTCATTACTGTGATGTTTTATGTACAGTATATGTGTTTTGTATGATCTCTATGTCTATTAATTCTTTTGTAACTGCAGGACTGAGTCCAAGAAGAATTTCCCTTTGGCGACATTAAAAGTATATCTTATCTTATCTTCTCTATCTTACCTTTTGTGAGGGAATTAGTGATGGGACTGCTATTGTATTGATATAAACACTGATGTGTATGAGGATGACAGAAACCAAGTCTGAGTGTAAAATAATTTTGTCCAGGAAGACTTTCTCTGAGTTTGTTTAGAATGAGGAAGTTTATCAAACTGCAACTGTTCCAAAGAAGAGACTTGAAAGTTGTGTTTAAGCACACGTATGTGCAGAAAGCAGAACAACAAATATGATGTAAAAAGGTCAAACATAGGGTTTTTCCGGATAAGAGTTTAATCCTCTTGAAAGCATTAAAGGGACAGCAACACTTTCTTTCTACACATCCTCAAAGAAAACAAACTTTGTGAGTTGTGTGAGTAGCTTGAAGTCAAAACTGAGTCCCATTTTCTTTTGCACCGTACAAAACATGATGACCTAAGAGTTATTTTTTCATGAAATAACTCCTGAAAAATTGGGGAAGACAGATGGGCAAAAACTGGAAAGGTTGTTTCCATGACAACAGGGGCGTGTACAGACTTTTTTTTAACTGAGATGGCCCACCTGGGGCACTGACATACAGTATGCAGGGGCGGCAAGAAGTTTTTGTGTTTGCACACGCACGCAGATGAAGAAATAACTTTTTTACCCTTTCTATCCCCACTAATATTTACTTGTAGGTAAAATAATTTTTGCAAAACATAAATCTTCTTATCTTTATTCTTTAGGGACTCCAAAAAAATGTTTGGGCAAAGTCACAATTTTAAGTACATAGAAAATTGCATCCAATCTCTCGTACCCTGTGTAACTTGCAAATGTAGCGTAATTAATTTATTAAGATATTCTATCTCTATTTAACCCCGGAGCACCACCTTACAAAGTAAGGAAATTAACATTACTTGTAGTAATTAATTAATCAGTCAGTTTCATATCTTGAAGGAAGTAATTCTAGAAATGTTTAAACCAGAAAACACACAGACAAAGTTCAGAATTTTATGTGTAAAATTTAATATAGAAATGATAAACAATAAAGTATATAGATGAAACAGATAAAGAATATGATTCTTATGATCGGGATAATGCAATTATAACGTATGGTGACATTATAGATTTAATAACGAGCTAAAACGCGGTATTGTTTTGAATGACTTAATCAGTAAATTATCGAAGGTGAAAAAGTTGATAAACGAATTTTGGGATTCAATTTGGATTTAAAGGAGCTCTGAATAGACATTACTCACGACCTAATCTCTCAACACCCACTGCGGAACCAACGCTCTTACTGTGAGGAGGTTCGGATGAACTCCGCCGGCTGGTCCCGTGTTTCAGTCTCCGGCAAGTGGTTCTTTTCAGGCCCAGAGAGGTCCACGGGCCAGATTAGCACCTGGGTCGGAGTATGCAGCTGGGATGGAGATTGCACGGCGGTTCAGCCGTCGTGGTTGTGTCGTCATCAGCTCCAAGTGGATCCAACAAGAAAAATAGTAAAGAGTCTTTTAATGAATATAATAAATACATTTCGATGGCCATCTCGATGAATCTAAATTAAAAAACTGGCATTCAAAATTGAAGAGCCAAGACTTTGGAGAAGAAAGTTCAAAAGCCTTGCTTGAGCCAAAATAATTTAAGTTTCA
Source organism: Labrus mixtus (assembly GCF_963584025.1). Lineage (NCBI taxonomy): Eukaryota > Metazoa > Chordata > Actinopteri > Labriformes > Labridae > Labrus > Labrus mixtus. Next base: position 26,881,552 of record NC_083626.1, read on the forward strand.
AAAATGTGTGCTGAAGGTTTACGAAGGAAAAGTTCAGCAGAGATTCGTCTCTCTACGGCGCAAACTTAAAAGTCTTAAGGTGATTCGAACTTAAGTCTAAAGAGAAGCGGAAGAAGAAGAGCAAGAAGCAGAGATCTGAGCTGAGTCTGAACTTTTATCAGCTGCAAGAGAGGGGGGCCGCCCAAGGGTTACTCCCACTCTGACCGGAGGACATTTGTTTAAATTAAACCGAGTTTACTCAATAAGATTAAGAATAAGAATCTAAACATATATACGTCACCATACATTCATTTGGATATTATTTCTATCAGATCCGCGTTGATGTAGGTTCACGTCATATATTTAGACATGCATTTCTATCAGAAACACTCAGAATTGTCATTCTCCAAACACATCAACCACCCCACAGAGTCCAAGCACCAAATCATTTCTGTCAAGACACATTTCCATGTTATTCATTGTAATAAATCATTTTCTTAATTCACTTGTCTCTCCTGATTGAATTGACATTTTCTGAGGTGAGGAGTTCAGAGTGTGACGTCTTGAGGAGGAACTTGAACATTAAGAAAGATTTAAAGTTTGTGGTTTTAAAGTGGATGAGAAGGATGAGAGGAAGCATTAAACCATCAGAGACTCAAACATGAAAGTCTGTAACACTGTGATCTTCCTCCTCGTCCTCCTCAGTGAGTACTTTCTTCTATATTTCTAATTTTCTATTTTAGCTATGATACATTTTACATTTCTGTTTGCCAGCGAGCTTTACTTCATATCATCTGAAAGTGCAGAGGACTTTGAGTAAATCATTTATATACATCGACAAAATATTTAGTTTAGTTTGTCAATATTTAATCAGCTAGTAAGCTTTTTTCTGCGGTATTCCGTAGATGTTTTTCTATTTGTGTGATGTCGCTCAGTCAGCCCAAACATAGAATTTGAGACGTCTCAACCACGAAGTCCATATAAGGTTAAGCAAAAAGATCGAACTTAAAGGGGACATGTTATGAAAACCAATTGTACAGTGTTTTTGAACATATATTTGGGTAACCTGAGAGTCTACTGACCCACAACATGTGAAATAAACCCATCCAGTCCTTTGTTTGTGGTCTACATAAGTCTTACAACACAGAGAAAAATGCTTCGTTTCAAATGTGCTCTCCTTGTGATGTCACAGGGGGATTCTGGTAAAAAAAAATCCCCTCCCCTCCCCTGGTATCTCCACCCATGGACTCCACCCCCAGCCTAGAACAAAACTTATGCGCAGATCTGCCATTTTTATTCTCGCTACAGAGGAGTGATGTCTACAGGGAAAACTCAGGGGGCGGGGCTCGTTGCATTTAAAGAGACACACACACCAAAACGGAGCGTTCTGAGAGAGCTGGTTTATACAGGGTCACAAACCTCCTCTGGTGCTTGATTCATGTTATATTTTGGCCAAAGCACAGCACAGATGTTTCATTTAGACCACAGGGGGACTGTTTGAAGAGACGTTATTAAGGTGGAAAAAGTTGTGTACTGTTGCTTTAAAAAGATTGCTGTCAGACTTCTGATGCACATCATCACTGTCAGTGTGACTCTATGATTGAACTGATGCACTTTAAATAAAGTCACACTGATTGTTTCTATTAACAGCAACACTTCAGGATGCTCTCACAATGGATATCGGTAGACGTTTTGGAACGGTAGGAAAAAAGCTCTTAGTGGTTTGCAACTACGATGTCCCCGGCATAAGGAAGGTCTTCTGTAGGGACGACTGTGCAGATGACAACATCCTCGTTGAAACATCGGATGTCCGTGCTCAGCGTGGCAGATACAGCATTGAATACATAGGATCTCATACGCTTGTCTATGTGAGCATCTCAACTCTGATAAAGTCTGACTCTGGATCGTACACGTGTGTTGGAGGGGAATCGGTCTCAAAGGTTATCCAAGACGTTTGAGCTCAGAGTTCTAGACGGTGAGTTTTTTAATCTTCACTCTCATCCTCTGATGTCCATGTGATATGTTTTCCCTACAATTTAATTTATAGTCACTTCATCATTGTTTGCTCTGAATCTGATAAATGCTCTTTAAAACCAACCGTTCCTCCGTCAAATATCAGAGTAACTCAAACTGCCAAAGTTCAAACTTTCTTTTAGCTTCATGATTAAAAACACACTGACTGAGAGCATTTGTGTCGTTACAAAGAAAAGGTACCTTTGGTCGACTTTATTTGTACAATCAGTAAATAATTGATTCATTCTCTCTCAGCTCCAACTTCTCCAGAATTAAACGGGACTCTTCGACCTTTCTCCATATTCACTCCATCAGCCTCTGCACCGACTGCAACACCGACAACCAATGTACCTGCAGCTCCAGGTAGATCCACCCGAGCCACCTTCCACTTCCGCTTTAAAGGTCACATATTATATTCCTTTACAACCAGTTTATATAAGTCTCAGAGTTCCTCAAAACATGTGTGTGAAGTTTCTTGTTCTAAATCCACTCTGATCCTGTATTTGATCATGTCTATAAACCCCTCTATTTCAGCCCTGCTCAGAACAGGCTGTTTCTGTGTCTGTACCTTTAAATATGTAAATGAGCTGTGTCTGACCACGCCCCCTCTCTGGAAGGGCTTGGGTGTGCTTTCTCGCCTTTCTCGCCCCATTTCCTATTGTTTATGGTGAGTGACTCAGAGGGCAGAACAAACACCTAGCTGTGGGAGTGTCACCCAACTGGGGGAGGGGCTACTGCCCTTTGTGATGTCTTGAAGGGAAAATCTCCAAATGGCCTGTTTGAGCACACATTTTCTGAAAAGTGGAGCAGACCAAAGATGGAGAGGATGTTGTGTATTTTGCATAATGTGTGACCTTTAAAACAACATACATAAAAAATACACCAAGTCACCAAACTAAAGTGATGATGGGTATCAAGAGTTTTGGAATTTTTTTAAATGGACCAGGAAATAAAATTAAAAAACCTTCATGTTCCTCAACTCCAACGACCACAGGCTTGGTGCTGTATGTGCGTCTGATCCTGGTCTTCATATTTATGGTCTCATCAGCAGCTGTGCTGATAGTCTGCAGGAGGAGGACCAGAACACCTGAAGGTGAGGACGCATGTTAACATCATCTAAAACTTACCACACTCACAAGATACACAGTGTTTCTGGTCTGATGGAGAAACGATAGAGAAGAATCAGATTCTTTATTGTCCCGCATGAGGAAATTTGTTTTGCAGCAGGGGCACACAGAAGACAACAAACACGAGGACAACATCACCGTAAAATCTAAATTAGAACAGATAACATAGAACAGAAGTAAAAAAAAATCAGACAACACAACAAAATATAAAAAACAATATAAGACATCACAATAAAATAAATCAAGAGCTCATACCAAAATGGGAATTCCTACCATGTTAGGAAAGTGCAAAAAAAAAAGAGGAGGTGTGCAGAAAGAGCAACCAAAGGGTTAACTGCTATTTATTTATTGCAACAGGAACAATACCATCTTTGTTCCATAAATACACGCCTATCTCCCCATTCTTTAAACCCAAACCAAAAATAAAACGGTGTTAAACATCACAGTCTGGGAATGTTTGCTGCTTTAACTGGTTAAAAAGAGAGCATCCGTTGGGATTGTAAGGTAGCAGTTGTCATTAATTCAGAAAAACAGAGCGTCAGATTCAGATTTTCTCATACAAAATTAAAAAAAGATTCACTAAATGCTAATTTCAGCATGGTCAAAAACCCTGCAACGTCCTAATATTCTGAACTGTATGTTTTTCAGAGCCTCCTATGGAACTAATTTATGTCAACATCAACAATGTGAGAGTTTACCACATCATTTTGAATATTCAGCTTTCCTAGTGTTTGTAAAACCAGCTGACATTGACCCGTTGTTCTTCTTCTGCAGGACAATGCGATGCATGAGGACGTCGGAGAGGTGATCCTGGAAATGTGTTTTGTGAAGATTTTGGATAGTGCACTTCATAAAAGCCGTACAAACCTTCTGACATCATTACAAACTAAACCTCCGTTCTTCTTCTTCTTCTGCAGGCCGATCAAGCGTATGACGACATCCAAGAGGAGTACAGACAGGGCGGACTTCCTCCTGTGGAAACATCTTGACTTTAAACTTTATGTTGCATTGAATCCAGAGCAGTTTGTTGTTCAATCTTTTGGGAACATTATTTCAGTCAAACTCGCGTTTATATAGCTTAAAATGTTTACTGCTGCAGTTTGTGTTTGGCGTCCGGGCTCCGACCTCATCACTCCTAACAGTTTTCATTTACATGCAGAAATCTGAGGAGTGATGTGATGATATTTTAAACACCCCTGTCAGAGCCAACAGGTGGATGCTGGTGGTGGGGGTGCTGCTGAGCGAAAGTGCAGTACTGGTGCAGGTCAATGAAAGAGACCGGAAATCTTGCAGCTTAAATAAACAGCTAATAGGAAGGATGTGTTGTCAGGTGATCGTTGAGAATGATGTCAAGTGCAATCAATAAAGCTTGAGCTGCCTTCCTGAACTAGCCCGCAGGCGTCGACTGGTCTTCACTGCACAGCAGAACAGAGATAAGATCGTAAAAATGTGGTTGACATTTTAAAAAACGTTGTTTTTATTAACTTTAACTTAAATTTCTCGGTAATCTGAGAGATAAAAATGTTGTTAAGGTAATGTTGTAACCTTTATACTGCCAGAAGGTAGAGGAAGGAAAAAAAAAACGATTTATGTAAAAATCGAGATTCTTCCCTTCTAAGAATTAAAATCGATTCCTAACTTCCAAAAATCGATTATTATTATTTATTTCATTTTTTTTGGGCTAATCAGTCACTCCCTGCTAAGTGCTAATGCTAGCTCTTTAACTCAGCAGAATGCAGGACAATGGAGCAGCAAGAAATTCAGCCAGTCTCACAGACGACTGGAGTAGATCCTGAAGTATGTGCTCATTCATAAACAGACTTTGAATAATGAATCAGTGGATCAAAAAAAAATATTTTGAATCGAAGATCGATTCTGAATTGAATCGTGAGACACCCAGAGATTCCCAGCCCTACCAGAAGGTCCTTACTTTATTTCAAAATAAAAGCAGGGTTGAATTCAAACAGCAAGTGAAGCACTCTCAGTTTAAGACGGTACAAAATTTCAAAATAAAAGCCTAACAAATGGGAAATAACAAAATACTTAAAATGTTAATTGTTTGACATCCCTAATTTAAATGCAACCAAACCTCTCTCCACATTGTTCCCAAACCTGGCACTTCAAACTAAAACAGCGTGTTTTAGGTGAAAAACGTCTTAAAATAATGAGTCTGAGAATAAATAAAGAAGGAACAGAAGATTAAATGTAAATGTTTTTAATGAAAATAAAGTCGACATGAATCGAACATTGGCAGTTTAAACAGTATACGGTCTTTTACAAAACATTTGAAATAAATCTTTTTTATTTGATCTGAACACCGAGCCGTCCTGCAGTGTGACTGACTCTGCTTTTCACAGCCGCTGGTGACGGTGTCGTTTGTCAAAGACACTGCAGCACGTTGATGCTGTCAAAGATAAAAGTACAAAAAATAGATCGACTTCCGTCACACGTGTTCGTCGTCTACACCGCTCCATGTCGGAACAACAGCTTAACTTTAACCACATAAATAATATTTACACGGACGTGATGCCTCGACATGACGCTGCACAAACTGCTGCGTCACTCGTCAATGTTGTCGCTAAAAAACAAACACATTTTAAAAATCTACATAGAATAACTTAGAGTGACATTTACCTCAAATGTAAAAACAATAATTGAAAATGGAAGTGTTGTCGAGTGTTTCCCTTTACAGCCTTACAGCGCTTCAGAGGATAATAACAGTTACAACTTTATACAAAAGGAGGACGAGGAGGAAGGACGAGGAGGAGGAGGAAAGGGAAGGAGGGAGGAGGAGGAAGAGGAGAAGGACGAGGGGGAGGGAGGACGTAGTTCAGCCGACAGAAACAAAAAAGGTGCATAGAATGAATCTCACTGATCTCTAATGTAGAGAAGACGACTCTAGAAGCTCGAGTGTGTTTCTACTCTCTCGTGCAGAGTTTTGTGTTTTAGTGCTTTTTTCTAACGTCTCTCGTACTTTATTAACAACAGACTCGTTGTTTATTGCTCACAGAGGTGGAAATGAACGTCTTCGCTCTGAAGCGTCTCAGGGAAAACTGTGGAGTGTGGATTCGTCTTTGCTTTCAGTGTTGGAGCAGGACAGAAAAAAAGACCAGCTGAGGTCCTGTCTGTTACGGAAGCCCGAAACATTTAGTTTCTCTATATGTAATATATGTAATATATATATATGTATTTTTTTCTTCAGATCTCGACCTATCCGTCTCGTTATCTGGGAATAACAATGCTTGTTTCCCCGAGGTAATGAGTTACTTTCTCGGGTTCTTAAGAAAACGGCCAAAATGAAATCATCATCACATTAAAACTGACTGAAATCAAATGTATGTCCTCTGAGGGCTTCCGTAGTCTGTTCCTTTTTTGAAGCAATAATCCCAAAACAATGTAGGAAAGTAGAGAATGGTGGCTCTCCTGCTCCAACATTAAAGCATTGATAACAACAGACAGCCCCCATTAAAAAAAAAAACAAATACAAACAAACAACAACAACAGTCCCTTTAACACCTGACGTAAAATAAAATCCAAACTCAAACACATGAGCTGGGAACGTGTTTCAAACTTGATTCTACGTCTGGAGGATTATCAGAAAATAACTATCAGTGACTCGGGTCAGTTTCCAACACAGAACAACAACAACAACAACAATAACAACAACAACATAATTATTAACACATGTAGAAAAATAGTATTGTCCCTGTAACTATAAGTTAAAATAAAGGTTCAGGATTGTGAAGCAAAAAAGGCAAAAAGTGCAAAAACGAGCGAGCGTCCTGACGGAGGCGTCCGTTTGGTTAAATATTCGTCCCTTTATGAAACAGTGAAAACAGACACAAACATCTTGTAAGGTAGTTCATGAAGAGAAGGTTGTTTTGGTTGTTGATGCTCCTTCATGATGCAGACACAGCGAGAGTCTGTAGCTACAATGAGTTCCCTTTTGAGAAGCGTGAAGAAGAACTGTCCAGTCCACCTTAAGAAGAACAACTGTCCAGTCCACCTTAAGAAGAAGAACTGTCCAGTCCACCTTAAGAAGAACAACTGTCCAGTCCACCTTAAGAAGAACAACTGTCCAGTCCACCTTAAGAAGAACTGTCCAGTCCACCTTAAGAAGAAGAACTGTCCAGTCCACCTTAAGAAGAACTGTCCAGTCCACCTTAAGAGGAAGAACTGTCCAGTCCACCTTAAGAAGAACAACTGTTCAGTCCACCTTAAGAGGAAGAACTGTCCAGTCCACCTTAAGAAGAACTGTCCAGTCCACCTTAAGAAGAAGAACTGTCCAGTCCACCTTAAGAAGAACAACTGTCCAGTCCACCTTAAGAAGAACAACTGTCCAGTCCACCTTAAGAAGAAGAACTGTCCAGTTCACCTTAAGAAGAACTGTCCAGTCCACCTTAAGAGGAAGAACTGTCCAGTCCACCTTAAGAAGAACAACTGTTCAGTCCACCTTAAGAAGCTGCTGACATATATCAGAAGTTTTCATTAGGAGCTTGTTGTAACAGGAGTTTTGATGCCACCATGATGGAAAAAACGTTTTCTTTCACGAGTGACAAATCTGTCCTAACAATACAACATTTGGGCCGTGCATTTTTGGTAAAAAAAAAAAAAAGTCTTAATGTTGACAATAACATTTTGGAAAAATAGGAATCTGAGGAGGAAGATTAGAAGATTTAGTCTCCATGTGATTTAGATTTTTCTTATTTCTGATCACAGATCTAAAAGTTCTGCACATTTTATTTTTGTTCTTGAGAAACTTCATTTTCAATGAATCTTTTTCTTTATCTCTTTTTCCTTGTTTTTCCCCGTGCTGAGCTACAAATCTTTTGTAGTCTTTTGTTTTCTGAATTGACGGACATCTGTCTTAGTCAGAAATATGTCTCAGAGTCCAAGTTTAAAAAAAAACATTTGTGCGACCATCACTCCTAAAAAGTTAAATATATCTCTGTTACATTTCATAGAGGAGAATAAACAGACTTGGTAATCAGAAGAATATCTGCTGCTTGTTCGACTCATTGATCCCACGGTCTGTGCTTTAAACCTTAAAAGAAGACGACTACACACCCGAGTCGTAAATCCCCCCGATCATTTTCTAAATCTTAAAATGTCAACAACAACAGACGTGTTCCCTGCCATCGAGTGTTCAACAAGCTCACAGGATAATTCCTGTGCTTCCTCAGTTAGACCTCAAGATCCTGCAGAAACGCGACAGATTTAGTGTAAGTGCTTTATCACTTCTCTGAACGCTCAACAAACCAGCAAAGAAGAAGGAAGAGGCGCAACATCATCACAACAAGGATGGGAAAATTAGAAAAAAAGGTAAGGCACTTAAACATCTAAACTCCTCCAGTGGAGCTTCAGACTGAACTCTGCGCCGACTCTGAAAAATGTCCATCAGAGAGAGTGGGGCCGGAGTGCAAATGACCACAAGTCAGAGAAAGAAGCAACGTCACATCAGGACAACACACACAGAAAAGTGCTGATTTAATGACATCAGAGTGAGCGAGTGTTTGAAAAAAAGGAAGACCGTGTGTCAGAAAGACGCAAAAGAAAGTGCTGGAAACATCTCGCAGTGCTAGAACGTGCTCTCCTGATTGCCGTCATTCATCATCTTAAATTGAATATTTGCAATCAAATCATCCACAAAATGCAGAGCTGCTGATGCATCTCTGCTGCAGCCTCAGCACTGTTGCTCTACGATGCTTTGAAATGCCTTAAAAATGATTGTCAGATACAGAAATCTGCCTCGTGTTTTATCGACTGTCGGCACATTAAAAAAAAATTCAAATTTCCTCATAAACCACACTGCAGCCTGCGGAGAACTCCAAAGACGTCTCAGCAGCTTTTGAGGTCAGAAATAATAATGTGAGAAAAAAAAAAAACAGAAAATATTTTTGATATTTGGATGTTTTTTTTCCCCTGGATGCTTCCTTAATGTCGAAGCTGCAGTAAGATGATTGCAATAACTCAAAACTGCTTCAACGTTCTTTTTTTTTTACTCTTGTTTCCAGGCAGATTTGAAAAAACTATTTTTCAACAGAAAGGAAATCTCGATGCTCTTCTTCTCACCTGCAGAGATTTTAGAAAGGAGGTGTTATGAATCACTCGACAGCATCGCGCTGTTAGTCTCCGTCATGACGAAATCTGTCAAACGTCGCGAGTGAAGCGAATGTTATCTGCGAGCAAACTTATCGTTCTCTTCTTTTACAAAAACACAAATTAACTGGCTGTGATCAATGAGACCTTTCAGTGATCCTTAAGTGCTGTTTAACCAGCTTTTAGTCGTGCTGCTGAACCATCGCTCACAGTGTGCCGTTACTTTGGTGTTTAAAGGAAAGAAGAGGGCTCTGTTGCTCTCTGTGCCGTTGAGCCAGGCACCAGCAGGCCTGTCATCGTCCGTCCAATCACAGTGCCTCTGAGCCTCTGAGCCTCAGGCAGCACCAGGATCTCCTCGAGGAGTTTCAGAGGTTGCCGAGTGTTTCCCGGAGAGAGAGAGAGAGAGAGGAGTCCCTGCTGCTACGACTTCTGCTGCTGAACCAGCCATCTGTAATGAGGCATGACTTTGCTCTCGGGCAGGTAGAGCGCCATCTCCAGGGCGACCAGGATGGTGAACTCAAACGATATAAGCTCCCTCCTGCTGATCCTGAAGCGCTCCTCCAGCTTCTACACAGAAACATCGGAGAAAGCAGAATCCATGTGTGTTAGAGGTTCGGTTACATCTTTTCTACCTTATTACAACTGTCTCTTTCCTTTAGTTGTTGTCTTTTAAAGATGGAGCGAGGAGCTTTTTATCTGAAAAAGAATGTGCGGTAGGTGGAAGTGTAGCAGTAAACATACACAGAACATCCCGCACTGGGAGTGCTGTGTTTACAATCTGCTACTGTAAATGCTTCTTACATTTTTAAAGATTGGATCCTAAAAATTGATTTAAGTATCAGATTGACCAAAAACAAAATCCAGATTTAAGGACTTACAATGGTATTACATTACAAAACTGTGATGAAAACATCTTTTTATCCATCTATTGACTCATTAAAGCATAGTTTCATTTCTTCAGATTCTTTAATGAATCATTATTAAAGAATCTTCAACAATAAATGGAGTGTGAGTGGAATATTTTACAGTCGAACACCAACTCGTAGGGTCAGCGCCCTCTAGTGGACAAACTTTGTAATGACGACACTGCTCCTTCAGTCCCTCCAACATGTTTCATATTTCTGTGCTGAAGTTTCATGAAATATGTCTTGTCTACATTTTCTGTAAAGCACATTGAGTTTACGTCTGTATGAAATGTGCAACACAAAAAAATAAGTGAATTGATCAGCTGACATATTTACAAAGTCTGAACTTTGGTGAGATAAAATTAGACGACTGGAACAATTAGGCTTCTCTTACAATGACGCTAAACTGTGAAGAGCTGAAACTGTACGTTAGCTCAGCTTCACAAACACCTGAGTGAGAGGCAGAGGTAACACTGATCATACTCAAAGTGTGTGTGTTTGTGTGTGTGTGTGTGTGTGTGTGTGTAGGTGTGTGAGGCTTACATCGATGAGGTGTTTGACCTCCTGTTTCTTGAGGTCACTGCTGATCTTAGCAGCCAGGAGGATGCAGGCAGCTGACACCAACTTCCTGTAAAACAACAACAACAACAACAACAACAGTGTGAGAGTCAGGACGTCCTTCAGCAGAGTTCAGGTGCAGTCACCTGAGATTTTAGTTAAATGAAGCTGCACAGGTTACACTTTAGTTAGAACATGTAGTGTTGTAGTTGACCACACTAACAGATAACAAGACATATCGGACCGAGACTGCCTTTCTTAAAGATAAAGACCTAGAAAAAGGGCTGTGCTATTAATCACAGTTTCATCTGCATCATAATCTGAGCAGTCACATGTACCTTATACTCACTGGATGGAGGCCGGGGTTTAATGGCTGTTATTCAATCTATTTAAAAGCTAGCTCACAGCTAACCTCAGAGTTACTGGTGAAAGTTAGCAGGATGTCAACGAGGAGAGGAAATAACTAAAGGCAGCCATCATGTAATCAATGTGTGCTACTTTATGAAACCACAGCAGATCAGTGAGGATTATTAATCATGAGACCAATCAGCAGCAGAGGAAACTGACTCATGATGTCTGTGTTCAAAACACAGAGTGAGGTTCGGCAGTAAAAAAAGAGCAAAAGCAGAAAAAACAACATGCAATCTGCTGGGTTAGTACCACTTTAAAAATGTGCCCAATACAATACTGTACCTGTTCTGTTTATTGAGGCGACCCTGCAGCACCAACTTCTCAAAGTAGACGAACGCCATCGCTATGGTGACGGGCTGCATCCCACAATCCTCGCCGACTATTCTCATCTCTCGCTTCAGACTGCGAGACACACACAGACACACACACACACACACACACACACACACACACACACACACACACACACACACACACACACACACACACACACACACACACACACACACACACACACACACACACACACACACACACACACACACACACACACACACACACACACACACACACACACACACACACACACACACACACACACACACACACACACACACACACACAGAACCAGTGGTTTAAATTAAAGCCAAGTGCAGACATCTATACTGCATATACATCTTAACTCGAGAGTTGTGTTTTGTGTTTTGACGATCTCTTTAAGGTAGTAAGTAGATTCGATTCAGTGACTTCACCTGCGTATTTTGCTGAGCGTGAGTTTGATGTGAGGAAACTTCTCTTTAAACGTCTCGTTCATGTCCTTCTTCAAATCCGAGGGTTTGACGTACTCGATCACTGTCGTCTGGGAAGAGAGGAGAAGATACAGCGAGGAATTATGACAACTTACATGCGTGTATGAGAGGTCATCATGTGTATGAGAGGTCATCATGTGTGTATTAGAGGTCATCATGTGTGTATTAGAGGTCATCATGTGTGTATTAGTGGTCATCATGTGTGTATTAGAGGTCATCATGTGTGTATTAGTGGTCATCATGTGTGTATTAGAGGTCATCATGTGTGTATTAGAGGTCATCATGTGTGTATTAGTGGTCATCATGTGTGTATTAGAGGTCGTCATGTGTATGAGAGGTCATCATGTGTGTATGAGAGGTCATCATGTGTATGAGAGGTCATCATGTGTATGAGAGGTCATCATGTGTATGAGAGGTCATCATGTGTGTATTAGAGGTCATCATGTGTGTATTAGTGGTCATCATGTGTGTATTAGAGGTCATCATGTGTGTATTAGAGGTCATCATGTGTGTATTAGTGGTCATCATGTGTGTATTAGAGGTCGTCATGTGTATGAGAGGTCATCATGTGTGTATGAGAGGTCATCATGTGTATGAGAGGTCATCATGTGTGTATTAGAGGTCATCATGTGTGTATTAGTGGTCATCATGTGTGTATGAGAGGTCATCATGTGTATGAGAGGTCATCATGTGTGTATTAGAGGTCATCATGTGTGTATTAGTGGTCATCATGTGTGTATTAGTGGTCATCATGTGTGTATGAGAGGTCATCATGTGTGTATTAGAGGTCGTCATGTGTGTATTAGTGGTCATCATGTGTGTATTAGAGGTCATCATGTGTG
>NC_083626.1:26899294-26904294 GCF_963584025.1 Labrus mixtus
TGTCTTCTGTGTGCTCCTGTTGCAATGCAAATTTCCCCTTGTGGGACAATAAAAAAATCTGAATTTGAATCTGAATAGCGTTTAGCGCCCCCTGCAGACTTATCCTGTGTGTTGGATGTTTTTAATCCTTTATTTGCGTAATGTTGTTGTACAATAAATATCAGAAGTTAACCGATGTATTTGTGGTAGGTTGTCTGTCTCTGATCTTTCAGCCCTGTGATTGACTGGAGAACAGTCCAGAGTGTTACCCCGCCTCTCGCCCAATCACAGATCCAGCTCTGCTGCAACCTCCAATGGGTAAAGCAATATAGATAATGGATGGATGGAAGTGCTGGGCTCCAACATTTAGCAACATAACAATTTAAGTCGTGTCAAATTCTCAAACTGGCACATTTTTAACATGATCATTATCATTCCTTTTGTGTTTGTTTTGGAAAACATGCCAACACACTCAACACTTTTTAATGACCAGCTGCACCTTCACAATGACACAGCATTAGAGAGTGAGAGAGAGAGTGTGTGTGTGTGTGTGTTTGTTATTGTGGAGCCTCTGGAGTGTAAAGCCCCGTGGAGCAGAGACTGCACGTCGCTCGTCTGCTTCTCGTCTGGGAGGAAAATGTTTACAGTCATTATGTTTGGCTGAGGAAGCAAAGAGACTGGAGGATGATTCACAGTGTGTGAAAACACAAACATCCCTGAGTAACACAGTGTTTTCATCAAGATTTACCATCTTGAGCTGCCAATAGGAATCACAGAATCATTGACCTTGCTGTTGTGGCCGAGCTCAACCACCACAAAAAGGTCACTCCTCACTGACACGGCCAGAGAGCGACCGACACAAGCTTTTAATCAGAAATTCAGCCAAATTGAAAAGACTTCATCCAGCTCTGCAGCTCATCAGGAAACTGGAGGAGAGAGAGAGCGAGAGTAGGAAATCTACCAGATAGTTGCATAACCTGGGTTTAAGAATAAATCAAATACAACACGAGCTGTGAAAGAGCAAAGCTGGATGGATTTCCTAACCTGGAGCTGCCGAGCGTGTGGGTTCAGGTGAAGAAGGGGGGGCGGATCTGCAGAGTCTGCTCGGTGTCGTGGGCTAAACTCCACTAAACGTCAGGGATCGGTAGTTTGCCCACATGGTGATCCTGCAGACTTGGCAGCACCCTAACACCTTCCACACAGATCAGTTTGATACCATGTTCCTTATTTTTTTAAAAGGGGGAGGTCAGGGGACAGGATTTTTAAAAAAAGTCTCTCATTGCAGAGGTCGGGCCGTTGGAGCCAGCAGGAGTAGAAAAGTTTGATTTGAAGGTCCATTTTTGTCATTTTCAGGAAATCTAGAGACATGTTACTCAGAGCCGCTCACCTCTGCATGACTATTACAGTCAGTCAAGGTGCAGGACTTGAACCTATCCATGACGGGGGATGTTGAGTTTGATACCTGACTCAAGGTTTTTGAAGGAAAGGAGACTTCTGTGGGTCAGAAGTTGGGACTTTCCTTCCACTGCGATATGATCATCCAGTTCTCTGCTCGCTGCCCGCTGAATAAATGTCTACTTCAATATCAGTCTGAACTGATTTTTATCTTCTTGCCCCTGCTGCTCCGCCTCATCCTGTCCTCTGATGAGTTCAGATTTAATGTGGTCGTGAGGCTGTGTGTACGACTGAGACGCACTCACACACACACACACACACACACACACACACACAGCTTGTTTTTTTATGATGCATGGGAAAGTGGAGAGCAGGAAGTCAGCAGGGAGTTCAGTGGAAACAGCGGCATCACAACAGGCCGGCTGCAAACGTGACTGTCTGTCCCCTCACCATCAGACTAATCCTCCAGGGAGCCCCCCCCCACCCCACCCCCCACCCCCCCGACCCTGAGCTACAAAAAGAATGACTAATGGAAAACAAGGGAGGACCTTATATACCAAATAAACTGTGTCAATGCAGAAAACCAAAAGGTTGAGAGAGTTCAACAAGTCCTCATAGACTTAACTGTGACCGAAGACTTCATGTAATAAACTGACCCTGATGTAGGGAAGGTTCACTGTTACACAGGATATGAGCCGGAGCCGTGTTGTTTTTAACCCTGGACTGTTCTGCTTTCTGATCCCTTCATTTGTTGCCTTCAGGGACAGTCACATGCAGCTTTCATCAAGTTGGTCTCCAGACACACACCATCAACAGGTACACACTGTATGTGCTCCAGCTCCTTTATATGTTGTTATTAGGGATGCACTGATGCATCGGTTCAACACCGGTACTGATGTCGGCCCTGTTTGCAGACATCGGTAAATAATGTGTGAACCGATCTCGGCATCCGACGTGATGTGCCAAATCAATTTAATTCTGAACACTAGAACATCTAACTACTGATCCAGAGAAGAGGATTTTTATTGGGCAGAATAAGTCACCAGGCTTTTGGACAAACTCTGACTTGTTTTCGTTTTCAAACATGAGAGAAAATGTCGGCGTTGTGGCACACCAGAAGAAGTCATGAAATAAACAACGGAATCGGCTAAATTATTTCAATAATCGGCATCTCTAGATTATATGAATCTTTTTTTTTTACAATATCTTAATAATAGTTGACACAATCTTTGGCCTGCATATTTAAAGCATTTTTCAACACTGCAAATATCTGTGACTGACTGAAAGGAGGAGCATCGGGAGCAAAGTCTAATCTAATAAGAAGTGAAGAAGAAGATGAAGAGGGGGAGTATGAGGAAAATATGGAGGACAAGGACGGGGAGGAGAAGGAGGATAGGAAAGAAAATATAAATAACAAAGACGGGAAGAACATTGAGATGGAGAAGAGGAGGAGGTGATAAAAAGGACGACAAGGAGGAGACTGAGGAGAGAGGAAAAGAAAAAAAGGAAAAGTAGAAGAGAGAAGGAGGAGGAAATGAAGGCAATGGAAAAAGGAGAAGAGGAAAATGGGAAAGGGAGAAATTAAATTAAAAAGGAGGGGGGAGGAGAAGAGGAATAAATAGAGAGGGAAGAAGGAGAAAAGGAGAGTGATAATGAGGAGGAGAGAAGTAGGACAGAGGAGAACGAGAGGAAGAAGAAATAGATGAGGAAGAAAACTAAGAAAAAAGAGGAAGAGTTGCAGAGAAGGAGGTTTTCTTTAAACTTTTCATCTAAAGGGAATTTATATTGATCTGAATCTGCACTGTATTTATGAACATGCAGACCATAATCTCTCTTGAATTTGAACGGTTTTTCCTAAAGAGCTGCTTCAGCCACGAGAGCGAAAGCTAAGATGAGAGTCTCCCTGTGAGCGCTTTTACTCCCTTTATGATTCACACTATTTAAAAAAATCTCCCATGAGCCCGAGCAGGGTGTGAGCGTGCGGCGGCAGATTTACTTTTCTTTGTAAGCTGCCGTCTCTTCTCCGTGATGACATGGAGGACTTGGCTGAAACACAAACAACAGCTCTGCTGCTCTTAGCTGGAATCTGTTTCTAAAACAATCAGCTCGGAGTCTATTATTATCTGATGAGACGCTTCGTGTTCCTTTGACCCAGAGCTCTGATTTATACTCCCCGCACAGAGGCACCGGAATAGAAAACAATAGAGGAAGAGGGGGGGAACAGAATGACGATGTCCAGGCTCGACGAGACACAAACCAGCAGCATGACAGCTGAGTGTGTAAAGGTGAGACACTCAGACTCAGCTGTAACAAAGAATCTAATAATACTAACGTACAAACCAGCTTTTTACTACAGGAATATAAATAGAACAGATTTAACTTGTATGTCTGGTTAGGAAATTTGGTGGTGATTTCTTTAGTTTGATGGATTCAGAAGAAGCTGAAAACTCTGGATTTGTAAAATGATGATAGTGCTGAAGTGCAAACAGTTCCCCGAGTGTCCTCTTAAAGCAGCAAGCGAGAGCCAAGGAATTGCCGTTTGGTTAAGTTAGTAAGTTTAGTTAAAATGTCAATTTTTACAGCAGGATTAAACATGTTTACTCAGTGGTGATTGTAGAGCAAGTCGGGGCCGGGGAAAAAATCAATAGGGGGGCCCTCAAACCGTTTAGTGTTAATCACCACCATTTTTTTTTCCCTCTTTCTTTTCCTCTCCTATAGACGGCTAATTCCTCAATTGTCTTCAGTGTCTTTCATTGACAAACTTTGGTTTTCACAGCAATCATGCATGTGAAGATTAGCAGGGCAATGAGAGTGAGTGCTGTCAGATGGGGTGGGGGGGTGTCTCCCCAGTAGGGTCTCCTACTGTCATTGCAAAATGTGCACACTTTGGGCCACTGCTTTGGTTTAAGTCTGTGAGCCCTCAGCTGCCTGCCTTACCTGTTGACAAGCAGCGACTCTGTTTTTACTACCCGGTTCAAAACGGTCTATTTCGCTCATTCGCTAAAACTGTAGGGGTTGAATTTTTTTATACAACGCATCCGTTTTGGTTATGGCTAAGAGTTATCCATAAATTAGCATAATTAGGGGCGTGGTTGAATTGACTGACAAGGTGGGCGTGTTGTAGTATGAGTATGTAGTTTAAGGCCCGCCTCAGCTCCCCCTCTTTGTCTGTTTATAGATAAAATCAAACACAAGTTGGAGATAAAATTACCAATATGGCGACCACCAGTCTTCAGAAACCAACGGGTGACGTCACTGAGACTACGTCCATGTTTTATACAAACCATAGTGCAGAATACTTCCACTGTAGCTGGTCATCAGTGGCTTCATTTATTGCAGACAATGTGTCCCTCAGTACGGTTATATAAAGACTGAATAGCTGCTAACAATAATTCAAGCACCCTCTATTCTTGTCCACATCCTTTTCTACCTTCAGAGACACAAACGCAGACGACACACGCCTGAGGAAACTTCCTCAACAACATCTCACGCCCCCTGCACTGACCTTCCTGTGCTTAGGTGTTGTTCTGTAACTGAGCCTGCGGGTACAGCAGGGATAAACATGCTGACCCACAGCAACATCACCTGTGTGGAGTTAGAAGTGGATCCATGTGATGTGTGCTACT
>NC_083626.1:26909294-26929294 GCF_963584025.1 Labrus mixtus
ATAAATCTTTTAAAAAAAACAAAAAAAACAACAGGAGAGGAGATGTGATGGACGTTATTGGGTCAGTCTCCATCTCGTCTCATCACAGAAAGACCTTTTGACGTCCGTGCAGCTCGCACAAACCCCTCAGAACACGAGTGAGCATGCAGTCAGTATGCACGTCTTTCTAAACACCATTCATCATCATCATCATTATCTGGAACCTCAGCACTGGATTTCTTTCCGTTCCCACAGACAGGAAACTTTCCACAACATCCCAGACAGACGTAGTGGACTGGTTCTCATGGAAATGGGCCGTTGGTCAGCCATGCTGTGATAATGAGTCTGCAGATCCACAGCTCAGATACTGGGACAGATTTAGACTGACTGGGAGAGCGCTGGCGTCAGCTGATCGCACACTTACCCCAGATATCCCTGTTGTTTATGGGCACAGAGTTTCTCACACAGAGGCCTTCAAGCAGAGGAAAGATAACCAACAGGGATGTTTATGGTGACGGTTAAACAGTTTTATGTGATTAAACTTTTCCTGTTTAATGTCAGACACATTTCTGCTGAAGAACTCGAGAGCACGATCCAAGAGCTCAGACTGTACGAGTCGAGTGTGGAGCACGATCCAAGAGCTCAGACTGCACGAGTCGAGTCTGGACAGAGAAGTCACAATTGTCCATAGTTATTGAGTATTTTAGTTGTCTCATGTGCACGGCTCAAACACACTCAGTATCACCATTAATCTCTCGTCTGCAGTACATGGCACAAGTTTAATTTCCCCCTCGTAAGAAATCAGAACACAAATCTCTTACAGCACTTTAACTTTGTTATTTGGATCCTTTGAAATATGAATTACATTTCACTTTGTAACTCTCTCTCTCTCTCTCTCTCTCTCTGTCTCACCAACACAAAGAGAATGTCAGATTATCCAGGAAGTCTGAAAACCAGTTCCACATTTCACAACTCTTCACTGTCATCTTTTGCCTTTCACTGCTCCAAAAATATCTCCTTTCTTTCCAAAACTGTGACATTTACAGATACTTTCATATTTATTCTCTACTTTTATCACGCAAAATGATGACTTAAAGAGCCCATATTCTGCCCTTTTTGGGGTTCGTATATTTAATCTATGTTCCTACTTTTGTACGTTCACAATAGCTGAAGTCAGAAAAAAGTGTCTGTTTTCATGTACTGCTCCTCCTTGCTCCCTCTACGCTCTGAGTCCGTCAGCTGCACTCTGTTGAGCCCACACTGTTAGACCCCACGTGGGCCAAGTCTGCTCTGATTGGTCTGCCGATCCGCTCTGTCGTTATTGGTCAGTTGCTCAGCACGGTTCTCGGAAATGTCCCGCCTCTTTTACCATATTGGGAATGCAGCCACTGGCTCCGTCCGAGGGTAGCATAAACATTAGCACCTTAGCACTACTGTGCTCCCGCAGGCTACGGCATACAGAAGTTAACAGGCGTGCATCATGAGCTGCTGGGCTTGCCACAACGAGCCAATGGGCTTAGATCAGTGATCTCACACTGACAATGACGTCGGACTGACACATTTTTATCGAGGGGGGCTAGAACCGAGCATTACATGCGGCTAATGCTACAGCTAACAGGAGGACGTAGGAGAAGCTGCTTTTCCGCGGACTTTGAATTTTTGCACATAGATGTGACTAAACATGCACAGCACACTTGGAAAACACACTAAAGAACATATAAAACCAGAAAAAGAAGAATATGGGACCTTTAAAACTGAGCTACTTTCAAACCAAACTGGACTGGATACCTGAACTTCTGGTGAAAACTGAAAAATGGCGTCTACAGTAACCGACCCAAGATGCAAAAAACGGCAAACATAAAGGACCAGGGAAACATGTGATAAACAAATAACATACAAGATGCAAATATACACAAATGTCTCCACACGCTGATTAATGACATACTGTGAGATTAATGATTCAATTCCTGCTGCCGCATCCTGATTGGCTGTGGAGGGTCTATGATGTCTGTTCTTGGTGTATTTTGATGGACGGGTCGACAGCTGATGTCACCTCTCACACAGCTTCATCTGATCAGAGACGAGGTTGGTTTAACTCACTCTCCTCTGGCACACATCGACACACACACACACCGGATTAATCTCCTGTCTCTGCACAGCTCTCGCTCTGGGACATAAAAATCAATTTAGATTCTTAAGGTCGTCAGCCATGTTTTGTTTCAGAATCCTCATCTCTGTGTTCATGCTCACACACACGCTTTGGACAGAGCAGACAGCGTGTTTGATGGGGCCTCTATTTGACTCCCACAGTTATCAACAATCTGACAGTCACACTATCGGCTGGATTTCTGCCATGTCAGAAAATGTTTGTGATCCATCTTGCAGTTGCAGCAGTTCCACAATCCAATTTTCCACATGGCTGCAGTCAAAGATCTGTTCTTAACTGAGATTGTTCTGGTATCACTGCCGCAGTATTTCTTACTGTACTCCTAAGGCTGCTGATATAAACTATCACTATGGTGTGATTTGCCCCGTATTCATTCTTTCTGTTGCATAGCAGCATAACAACGTCATGTTTGACCATGAAAATAAGTCAGAGTTTATCCAACAGGTGACTTCCTCTGCACAATAAAAACCTCTTCTTCTTCTCAATCAGTAGTTAGGTGCATCCCAGTCCTGAGCCTGCCAGATGTGAACAGGTGTGTCCTGGTGTCTGGCATATTCAGATATTTGTATCAACTGCTTCCTTTCTCTTCATTTTTTTTGGTCAACATTGTTGAGGGGTGCTGTCATCAACGACTAAACGTTATGATAGAGGGTTACATGCAGTTTTGTTATAAGCAGTAAAGCCTTCAAGGAGATTTTAAAAAGTTGATCTGTGTGTCCAAATTGTTGATCGATTATCAGATTTTTTTTTTAGCATAATTTGTATTTTTAACAAAGGTTTTAGAAATTTTAGGAAACAGAGGAAAAATCTGTGTTTACAACTCTTACTATCATCCTCACTGTCTCCTTCTCTTATTCTCTCCCTCTTCACAGTGGCTTCAAATCTCTCTCTTACACTCGTGCACAATCACAACCACAGGCACACACACACGCACACACACACACACGCACACAAACACACACACAAACACACACACGCACACAAACACACACACACACACTCAGCTTTACTTAAATACCTCCCTCTCTAAATCCTTACCGCACACATGCACACGCTTTGTAATTGACCAACGAGCAACCATAGATTAAATGTCCTGTTGTCTAAATCCTCAGACTGCACACACACACACACACACACACACACACACACACACACAGACACACAGACACACACACACACACACACACACACACACAGACACACAGACACACAGACACACACACACACACACACACACACACACACACACACACACACACACACACACACACACACACACACACACACACACACACACACACACACACACACACACACACACACACACACACACACACACACACACACACACACACACACACACACACAGCAGGCAGCAGTGTGTAAGAACAGTCTGTCCACACCTCTGACATTGACTGACTGATGCTGGACGTTCCACAGATTACACTACAAGGACTTCTGACTGAGCAACACACACTCACACTCACACTCACACACACACACACACACACACACACACACACACACAGCAGCAGGCCTGTTGTGTGTCTTACATCACCAGATTAACAAACTCCTCCAGCAGTGAATAAAAATTCAGCCTTCATTTCTAATCCCTTCTTCTCTCCCTCCATCCTCCTCCTGAATAAAAACCACAGCAGTCAGCAGACCCAGGAGGGTTCAGTATGCTGTCACTGCTAACCTGTTTGGTTTCTGTTTAGACATTCAGTTAAACTACCACTCTAAAGGTAAGAAAACACAGTCAACAGTCAAAATTTATCATAACCAAACCTCATTCATTTTTTGGTGAATCTTTTAATGTTTAGTATTGTTGTAGTAAATTGAAATTGGTCTTTTGAAGGTCTCCGTCTTGGAAGGCTGAGAGGCTATTTGCCCACATCATTACTGTGATAAGAAGGAAAACACCTCTTTCTAAAGCAACAAATTACTTCATTATAATTAGATTTTCATCCCCTCCTTCCGGCTGCGTTATGGTCTGAAGTGAGTGACACGCCCCCTGCACACAAGATGATGATTTTTCAGTGATATTTATGGTCTTGTCTCGATCTGGATCCGTAAATGTCTTGGTCTTGGTCTCGGATCACTCTTGTCTCAGATATGTCTTGGTCTCGGTTAGTGTGGTCTTGACTACAACACTGATGTCAAGTCTTAAAAAAAAGGTTATCTGTTTCTTATTTTTCAGCAGTAGTGCTTTAGTTTGTAGTGTCAGTAACGAGGATGAAATAATAATATGTGGTTTGACTTAAATTTGTTCTTTTCTAAATGTGTAGGTTAGTTTTTGTTTTACCTGAACAAAATGCAATATGTGTGACGTGAAAGATGTTGCTAGGAGCGACAGTAAGTGTCGATCATTCAAAGTCATGAGGTGGGGAGTTGCTTACTATAAGCAACGAACCAAATTCTATGAATTAAGCCTTAAGTGTTTTTTTTCAGATGCCTGTTCCTATCTCTGCGCCTGTTCATTTTGTGAAGTTTTATCAGCTGTTGGATAGGGCGATTAATGCCGACCACGGCTTCCAAGAAGACGAGAGACTCTTCCTACAAAATCTCGAAAACAAAAAGATTCTGTTGAAATGTTTAAGCAGGAAAAAGAAGGTGGAACATTTTTAACTGATTAACAGCCCGTATAGATTCAAACAGTCAATAATTAGGGATTCTTTAGCTGTTGAATAACTTCTCACTTCTCTGTTAAGACACAATAACAGCTCATTCATTCATACAGAGTATTCTTTTAGTTAAAATGTAAAAGTCGTTGTTGTCATTTTAAAAAGCCCCTGCATGCTATCCATCCACACTGAGCTGTTTACATGCCCAGAGTATCTTTGATAGATCCATGTGTGTAATCCACCTCTGCTAATCTGGTTCTCATCACTTTGATTATAATCCTAAAATACCCGTTTAAAGGGGTTTATGTGCCGACCAACCAGATCAATTCAATCTGCTTATAATGAAATCATCTGACTGCATGAAAACTCAGAGGGACAGACACAGGGGAACCAAGGACACTAGCATGTTCACAAACCACCAGATACTGCACACAGACCTGCGACACAGATAAGACTGTGTGTGTGTGTGTGTGTGTGTGTGTGTGTGTGTGTGTGTGTGTGTGTGTGGGGTCTGTTCACACTGATGGTGATTCTTCTAAAGCCATCAGCCCAGCAGTAGATTCCACCCACACAACACTTTCAGATCATGTAGTTTATTGAGGTCACGCTTCTCTGTGTGTGTCTGCGTGTGGCTGCAGCAGGCCCTGAGACCAACGTGACACCGTGGGATACTTGGTTTACCTGCCTGTCTACCTGCATGCTCTCTGACCGTGAACTCATTGCACTTGAGCAAAGTGCTCCACAAGCTATAGCGAACGCGTTGCACAAGAATGGCAGTGTCTGTTTCATATGTCGATGTGGTTAACAATGTCCAAGACGTGCTGCACTGCTCTGTTTCAGGCTCTCTCAGGGATCTACGCTCAAAGTGAGGGCAGGGCACGTGCTTGAGGCGGGTGGCTGTGCAAATTCCTCGGTTGATAGAGACAACTTTTAAAAACTTTTGGTGTTTTTTTTCTTTTAGCCTAAGTGTGACTTCCTCCAGATTTAACTCGTATTTCCTCATCATGAAAAGCAGAGCGTCTCGAGCACACTCTTCCAACTGGACAAACGTTTAACTCTAGTGAAACGTTCCCTTTTTGGAACCATGCAGGGTGATGTTGTTGTTTTTGTTGTAAATTCTAGAAGTCTCTTTAAACCTCGATGATATGTGTTAAAACAAAAACAAAGACATGAAGCACCTGTCAGCTGTTCTAACTAATACATCTCATTTTTAGGATTAAGACAAAATACATACCCTAAAAAAAAATCTAAGTGATCATGCAGCTCTGTGTTAGCCTACTAGTGCACGCGCCACATTCTGTGTATGGAGGATACAATCCTCCAATCGGGCTGCCCGGGTTCAAGTCCGACCTGTGGCTCCTTTCCCCTCTCTCTTTCTCCCAGATTTCTGACTCTAGCCACTGTCCTATAGAAGTCCAAAAATAAACCTTAAAAAGGCGACCTTCTACTGGAGCTGACAGAGATACCAAACGGCTTTCAACTAACTTCAAAGATGGAGGATTGTAACAAGAAGAGATTCACTGTTACTTGTAGTTTTTAGTTGTTTCAGAGTGGAAAAAGAAAGTTTTCCAAAACAACAACGTCGGTGTAGAAGGAATGCCAGTCAACGTGTTAAAGACAAAAGGCTGTTTTCTGATTTATTAGAGAGGACACGGAGTGAGCAGGGAGAGACAAAGAGATCATTTGAGTGTGTGTGTGTGTGTGTGTCTGTGTGTTTAGGGTGTGGAGGAACAGGGAGGCATGCATGTTTAGACACACACACACACACACACACACACAGGCACACACACAGGCACACACACACACACACACACACACACACACACACACAGACACACACACACACACACACACACACACACACAGAAACACATAAGACATACAGATGATGTCAGTCAGATATCTTCTCCTCTGCATTTTGTTCCTCATAGTCATAGTGTGTGTGTGTGTGTGTGTGTGTGTGTGTGTGTATGTGTGTGTGTGTGTGTGTGTCTAATCAGTATTCCTGCTGAATCTGATAAGTTTTCTTTTTCTTCAGGCACGTTTAGCATGAGGTTCAGTTGCTTTTGATGTGTTTCCATGTGTGTTTCTGGGTCACTGCCACACTGATCTAACATTTACAGATGCAGTCAGTAGCTTTTTACTAATGAATAAAATATATACGTATAAAGTAATGTCGCTCAATCAACCCTTCTGGGCCTCCATACACGTGTGGTGGTGACTGTGTCTGCAGAGACTCTGTCCTATGAAAAGACGTTTTCTTTTGTTTTAGTTGACTCAAGATGTGGATGGAGAGCTGGTGTGTTTCCTCCAGCCAATGACAGAGCACAGGTGAGTTCAGGAGTGGATTTAAATCAGCTATTGGACGTGATTCAAACCTGAGAATGTGACAGACATGGACGTAGAGGCAAAGAAAGGAAAATACAATCCCAGTGAGGCCAAACGCCAAGCTGGTAAAGCTGGTTCTAAAACGAGGGGGACCCTTTGTGTTGGCCTTTTGTTGGAAGCAGAGTCGGTCTGCTTTCTGTTGGACAGGCAGGTGACTAACACCGGTGGTTAGCATGCGGTAGCTTGCAGTGTCGGTACAAGCAGTAAACGTTCACCATACGTCCTGGAGTGAGCGTGCACTCCTGAGGGCGACAAGCCCAGTTTGGACGTTGTGTTTACAAACCGCTAAATGCTACTGACTCCACCTTTAAAGGGCGAAACTCATTACATGTATCTGCTTGTACACAAGCTTTAGACAGATCAACTGTGCTGACATTGCCGGTAAATTAGACTAAATATTTCCTCGCCTTCATCAGACGAGTAGGACGGAGTAACTGCAGCTGTCATGGCTGTCCCATGCTGGATTACATGAAACAAAAGTGAGCATTCAGGCAATACTGTAAAAGGATAATCAAATAGCAGCGTGGTGACATTCAAATGAATAAAACATTGGAGCAGCTTTAGTCACCACCATTATGAGCGTCAGCATTTAAAACATATCAGCATGACACACGTGTGAGCTAAAGAGATAAAGAGAAAAAACAGAGAGAGAGAGGGAGAAGAAGCTAAAACAGAGTAAAAACAAAAACAGGAAAAGTGGAGTTGAAAAAAAAAAAAAGCAATCAGAGAACCAAACCCTTCAACTGTTTACTCTGCAGGGAGTTAAAGAGGGAGGGACCCCAGGAGAAAACATGAAGAACAGACGGGGGAGAGTGAAAGACTTCACAAACTGGCTCCATATGTTGCCTTTGTTTAAATTTGAGTCGGGTTATAAAACAGCAACGTAGAGTATCCTGTGGGTGTCAGGCATGTGCTTGTGCACGTATCAAACAGAGGTCAAACAGCTGGGGATGCACCAGTCAACATGTGAAGTGTTTGGATACAGACGAATAAGAAATAAAAAGAACCAAATTGATCTCAGGATTCAGTAAACTGTCTCAAAGGAAGAATGAGCCTCTTTTTGATCCAGTAGATGTCGCCCTCGAGAATCGGCATTAAACCAAAACAAACTGCTGTTTAGTGACGCCTCCGCTCTCCTCCAGAGACACACCTCCAACCCCCCTCCAAAATGTTAAGAATTAGAACGCACCATAATTAAGCTCCATTAAGCAGAAGCGACCCGTGCCCTGCGTTGTTGTGTTAGCATGCTAATGTTAGCGCTCTTTAGTTAGCATGTAAATTGACACAGAATGACCGAAAGACTTAAGTGAGTATGTTCTTCTTCTCTCTTGTCCTTGACAACAGCTTTATGCAAGGCCGTCCCGTCCATGTAAACATGATGTGACAGAGGAGTAGAGGGAACTCCCATGATTCCCCGCTAGCCTCGACGTCACCTTTTGTTACTGTAGTATTGGTTGAGAGCCCCCTGGTGGCGGAGTCTACATACTGTATCTTTAAGACAGTAAGGTAAAAAGTAATTTGCAACAAAAATATCACTCTAAATCATAGAGTGCACTTCTTTAGGGATGTGAATGATAAGTTGACTAAATAATGATTTTTTAAAATGATTTTAGGACAAAAATGTCAGTAAAATGTCTGAGCTGTAACGCAGTCCCCGACCACTAGCTGGTGCTGTGGCTCCGGTTAATGGCTACTACCACACTGCTCTTCTACCTACAAACCAGCACCACGGATGGATAGCACTGCACAGCAGGGAGCTAAATAAAACGACCTTTGACCGTGTTTATGCAAAATTCCTGAAACATATCCTGCAAACGTCACTTAATAAGTGAATAATCTCTGTGAGTCTTCTGGGTCTGATGTCATCGGGGGAAACTCCTAATCATGAGGCGTGGACAACCCTCATTACTCAGCGTGTGGAGGGTTGGGACAGTCCACGTCACTGACTCCATGAGATCATTAATGAACACCTGACCTCTCCAGAGGGAGGTTCAGCCAAACAGGGCCGGCACCGTCTCCTCACCTGGTGTGAGAGGTAGGTCAGCAGGGTTTTAGTGTTTCCCCCTGGCACAGCCAAGTCCCACAATAACCTCATT
This sequence comes from Labrus mixtus, assembly GCF_963584025.1. NCBI lineage: Eukaryota > Metazoa > Chordata > Actinopteri > Labriformes > Labridae > Labrus > Labrus mixtus. The sequence continues at coordinate 26,918,549 of NC_083626.1, forward strand.
AAGTGTTCAGAGCAGAGGAAAGGCACATTTATCCACGACAAAGCAAAGACAAAAATACACCGCAGGCCTGTCGGTGTTGAGATTCTCCTGACGTCAAATTTCAGAAATCAGGGACTATTAATACAAATATTCGCCTGGTGGACTACAACAACAATGGCGGACGCCCAAGTTCTGTTGACTGCCATGACTCCCAGTCAACATTTTCTTGAAATGTAATGACTTTGTAGTTTAGGGTCAACTGCACCTCATCGTCCGTCCACACAAACGTTTATGTGTGAGCAATTTTTCAAAGTTAGCATGAGCGTGCTGTTTCATTACAAAGTCAGTCCGCCCACTACTGGTCTAGCATGTATACTACAGCATTTGTAGTCATTTTGCAAATCCGTGTGCATGGCGATTGTTATCAAAACGCTGTCGTCTGAAGGTTCAATTCCGTTTTTCGATGGTGATGTTAATGACTTTCAGATTCCGCTCTATTTAGGTGAATGAGTTGTGTATCAATGGAAAGTTTATGTGTGTGTGACAGGACATCTACGATCTTGTTAACTAATCGGTTGTAAAGTGGAAACAAACTGAGGCCAAGTGCCTGGTGGGGAATCCTCAGTGTCCTGGTCGGTTTGGTGTCACAGACTACGTGTGCACTACACTCCAGCTGAGTAAAGCTAAATCCAGCTGACACTGCTCAGGGGAGCCGTTAATCCTGCTAGAGTCAAACACAGGTCGACTACGGAGGACGACTCGACCCGGGTATTAACTGGAGAGTTGATGCAGTCGAGTTTTAACCTCAATCAGCAGGTATAGAAAATACATGTATACAGGAAGTGACTACTCAGTCTACCTCTAATCAGTGTATACTCGCCTCGTCGCTCTGAGACAGGAGAGAATCTGGCTGCTTGAACAGCTAGCTGCACAACTTCCGAACTAACCTGCGGTTCTAACGGCCCTAAACAAAAGGCCTCGCTGAACAGGCCAGAGTGGGAACTCTTGACTTTTTGTCTATCTCTGTTTGTGTTACACTCTGTGTTTCTGTGTATGAATGTTCTTTGGTGGGACTTGTCTGTTTGGACAGTAACGGTGCTGTGGAAAAGAATTTCCCCTTGCGGACAATAAAGTCTAAAGTTAGAAACAGTTTAAATGAAATAGTGCTACATCAATTTAAAAAAATAAATCCTGGACACTTGGGGAACAAATGGGCCATTCATGTAAGTGGTTATATTAATTGTGTTCTGATAATGCGTTAGGAGGATTCACTTCAGTGTCTTTAGCGGTAGGTTGGTTGGTAGGAGGAGAAGCAGGGTCAGTACAGGAGGTCTTTGTCAAACTCTGTTATTATTTTTAACAACCCAACTTTAATCATGAGTAAATACTTTGTAATAGAGGCAAGAAAAAAAACGTTCTGAACATGCAGAAAACTCGAGCAGAACCACAGACGTCTTCCATGACCAGATGAGGATGGAAAGAGAGGGACGGATAGAAGCAAACAAACGGAGACGAGGGAGAAGTACACAAAGTAACAACACAGCAACGTGTAAATTAGACCGAAAGCAAATAAGATTTTACAGTATAAATATGTAGAATATTAGCAATAATAACATCTATAATGATAGTCTAATAAAGACTGATAATAAATTCAGAAGTTGGAGTGAAGCAGGTCCATGGCTGTCAGAAGAGTGGAAAAACCAGGACATATTTTCTCCATGAAGGAACATGACCCAGTTTCACAGGAATCAGTCAATAAATACAAACGTTGTTTTTTGTCCAGTGAGTAAAGGAGCGCTGCGTCAGAAGCGATAGTACAGTGGGGACATTTCAGGTGACTCAGAAGCGATGCCGCCTGTCACCACTCCCGCTGTTTTCAAGCTTTGTCACTTTCACTGTGAACACAGCGTTAGACTCTCAGCGCACACGCGACATAACCGACACTCGACCGAACTCACACAGACAGCTGACTGCAAACAGCCTCTGTGGAAAAAAGGACAACCGTGTCCTTTGTAATGCTCTGTATAGGCATCACAGACCTCAGGGTAGGCTGAAACACACATGAACACACACACACATACACACACTTAATGTCATAATACTGACAAAACCCTTCAGCTCAGCCTCTGCACTGTGTCCCTCTGCTTCCTGCACTTGTGTCTTTGTGATGTCCTTCAGAGTGAGGGGAGTCACATCCTCTCTGTTTGAAAGAGGCTGATTCACACTTATGTTTCACTTTAAAGTCTTTCTATGTGATTTTTCACACTTAAATGTAGAAATCAAGTATCTCCTCTGAAAATAACTCTGTGAGTCATGACTGTCTACAATGGGTGTAACACCCGAGTCCCACTGTCTGTGATGTTTTCAGAGTTTTCAGAGTCCTATCTTCAGTTTGTTTACATCGCCCGGACGGCCGGCTGACTCCTCCCCTCGTGTATAAAAGTTGTTTAATTGAGGGACTAGAGAAAAGAAGAATAACATACTGTACTCACTGCTTAACTGTGTTTCTAGATCACGCTCATTTCAGGTAAATTTACATGCAGTGTGAAGATACGAGCATAATAAAGATCGCTAGCATTAGCATGCTAACACAACAATGCAGCGCGAGTTGTTTTGGTTTCATGCTGGTGCTCAAGGGCGACATCTGCTGGATCAAAAAATCACACATATAAAGCCTTTAAGGGTTAATGGCGTTCAGGAGAAAAATCAAGAGTAAGTCATGGAGCTGTCTGGCAGTAACGGTATGACATATGCATTACATCACTGTCACCATGAACACAGTAGAAGTGTGTGTGTGTGTGTGTGTGTGTGTGTGTGTGTGAGAGGAACAGACAGAGTGTGACTGATGAGCGTATCAGACGACGGCCAACTTCATTACAACAGGAAGTGTGTAGGTGAGGAGGAGGAAGCTGCTCTATTAGATTCAAACCACGACAGCGAACGGAAAGACACTAAACATTAATATGTTCAAGTAGCTCATGAAGACCCGAAAAACTTTAACCAGCTGTCAGAATCTTTTTAGTAGGAATCAGATGAACGTTTAATGACTCAATAAAAAAAAGGTTCTTGCAGAAGCACAAATGTAAAACTTAAAGCTCAATCGTTCCATTGAAACGTGTTCATTAAAGCTGTGATGTATCTGCTCGGTGCATTACTTGGTTCAAACTTCATCTTAATAAAATAGAAACATGTGAGGGGGTTCAGCTCCCATCAAATGTAAGGATGTTAGTAAATGTGAGATTTTGCATGCAGTTGGTTTTTTGGACTGTTGAGTTGACTAAACAAGCAAAGTGAATGTGTCACTGTGGACTCCAGGATCTTTGGCGCCATTTGTTGGTACTTTAAAATCTAAAAAATCAATAGTTTTAATTCCCAGTCAGTCAGTCAAGTTGAAATAAATCCATCAGTGTTTTCGACACTGTGGCCAGAAAATATTCTACAGAACATTTTACCCCGAGCCCACAAAAGTTGCACAAATAGGCAACACTTACCAGTTCAGGTCCCATCATGATTATTTACCACTGGGACACATATAACCAGAGAATGGCTGAATCTCGATGTCCTCCCTACACCCTGAGCCCCGACTGACTTTATCGACGTCACCTGGAAAGTGGTTGAGTGCATGAGGCTGCGAGGGCTCCAACGGTTAAATACAAATGGGACAGCACTTTGCAACTTCTCTGTAACCATGACAACATGATGTCATGTAGCAAAAGCTTATTTTACGCTTTTTTACTTTACTCACTCACAGCCATGGCGCTTATAAGAAGTTCTACTCAATATAGGCCTATATAGAAATGTCTTCGCTGTGGGAAAAATAAAGGTTAATCTTATCTTATAAATATAACGGGACTAATATACTTTCTGTCTCTCTTGTTTTTGTTTATGGATGTTGCATTCAGGAAAATTAGATAAAGATTAGCTCACGGTGATCCGAATCATTTGATCTCCTTTTTTTTTTCAGATTCATTTTTTTAAAGATATTTTTGGGACATTTTGTCCTCCGCTAGACGAGTCAGCTGAGGTGAGACAGGAAATGCCAGGAAGAGAGAGAGAGGGGAGATGACGTACAGCAAATGGCCAAGGTTGGACTTGAACCCCTGGCCACAGCCTCCGCACATGAGGCGGAGCGACATAACCACTAGGCCCCTCGACTTCCAAACAATCAATTCAAATTTAAAGGTATTAATGTATAATATGTCACGCTCACAAGAACCTGGAACAGGACTGATTTCTAGAACTGTGTTTGGATTCTTCAATTACGACCGAAAACCGTTTTAGAGGGATTGCAACGACTTCGACCTTTGATCAACTAAATCAGTTCATCCAGAAACCCAAGGTCAAGACTTGTCACCCCAGGCTTTTCCGGAGATACAATCATGTGCATGGGACAGGCAGATGTACAGACTGGTACCCGAACACATCACGCCTCCAGTCCCATCTGTCACCAGCTTCAAAAGAAACTGCGAGATGAGTCAAAAAATGAAATGAACAAATCAAGTGTTCGAATGTCACTCTGAAGAAAAGAAACAGCCTGACATGAAATATAATAAAATCCTGTATGAGCCGCTGCGTGTGAACAAATCAAGTGTCAGCATGGAGCTGTGGATGTCTGCTGCAGCAGCCTGAACGACGAGCTGTTATCTGCTGCCGATTTCCCGCCTGTTGTTCGGTGTAAATGGGTTAAGCAGTGTTTATCGCTGCAGGGCTGACATTCTCTGGGTTTTGATTCTCTGCCAACGCGGTGACGAGAGCCGAGCCATCCATCAGCACTCACACGGGCCCAGCATGTCTCAACCACCGCCAGATGAGTAAGCACACACACACACACACACACACACACACACACTGTCAATCACTTCCTTAAAAAAAACCACAGCCACACAGTTGAGACAAACTTCATTTTTCCATCTTTAATTTCTGAACACTCTCCTCTCTGTCTGCCTCTGTTTCTTAACGGAGACGACTTAAAGTAATCCAGAGTCCCAGCAGACACTTAAATTAAACGGATTCTGGGTCACTGTGCCGCGGTAAACGGCTAAACTTCACGTCGTTTGTTTGTGGTTTTTTAACCCTCCCGCTGGTTCCACTTCCCCCTCCACAAAGTCACTAGCTACCACAGCATGTTGCTAAACCTTGTGTTTTTCACATGAGAACACATGTGTGCAAGGAGGGAACTCAAATGATCAACAAGAAGAGCAAAACATATTTCTGCATGATGTATGAGATGTTGTAGATCTGTAAGTGTATGAAAAGGTCGGGTCTGCGTTTTAAAGAGGAAGTGCAAGGTGGTCGGATATTCAAAGTTTGTACCTGCTTTCACTTCCTGATGTGTGATGATGCTTTTATGGTGTTATTAAGATTTAAGGGTGATCTGAAGGTCTAGAACAAGTTTTGAGAAAACAAAACAGAGATCTTGAGGAAAACAAGAATTTAAAGTCAACCTGAGTAAAAAAAAACCAAACATTCAAACTGGACGGTTTATGTGTTGCAATATGCTATGAAACATGCTTTGGATTGCTGTTTTCAGTTTGTCTATTGATATTGTACCTGTCATTATCAAATAAAACATGGATAAATATGTTTGGCAATAACATGAAATGTATGTATGATCAGTTTTATGAGAAATGATCATGGGTGCATTGACATTGGTAATGTTAAAGTAGTCAGTACAGTTAACTTATTTTGATTTGGTTATCCTACAAAACCATCACAGAAGGTTTTGTGCATATGAATATGCTCACGTCAGCAAATGCATGACTGCTTAAAGACATAAAAGTGCAGAATATTTCATTAAGAAACAAAGTAAGACAGATTTGTATTTTCTAATCATGAGACGGATGAAATAAATCACATTAGAATGTGAGATTTTCTTATTTTCTGACATTTTTTAAAGACTAAAAGGGTTTAAAAAAAATCACATTATTGTTATAAGAAATAATGTTGGCTTACCTATTCAATACAATAAAAAAAAAAACCTTCATTTAAAAGCGACAATATTGAATGAGAATTAATGAACAAGACAGAAATGAGTTCAAGTCTTCAAGGTAACATAACCAGAGGATTATTAAAGATATTATAACAGTGAGCTGAGTCATGTTTACACAAACTGACAAGAACACCTCCCTGTGTTAACTGAGATTATATCACTCATTCAGTGAGATGTTCATCACCTCATGTTTGCAGGCGTGGAGCAGTAAAGACATGACTGAGAACATCCTCATGCCTACAGTGAAAGCTTTGAATCCAGTCTGACCTCCTCCATGCAGGGAAGGAACATAAACAGGGAGGAAACTTTGCATCACCATCAGTGACACACTTTCAAAACTTCCTTATAATCGACAATGAAATGACTGGAAACCACACTCAGATCCAAAGTCATAATCCACTTAGGCCACTGTCAGTCTCACAACACGGGGTCCCTATGTGTGTGTGTGTGTGTGTGTGTGTGTGTGTGTGTGTGTGTGTGTGTGTGTGTGTGTGACAATGACAACAAACTTCCAGGTAACATTCAGACATTCACGTTCATGCTGAATCACACGCGCGTAATCATACACGTAAAAAACAAAAACCCAGCTGAGGGTCTCTCACCTTTGTCTGGGCTCAGAGGACACCGAGTTACAGCTCTGGACAGACAGCAAGGTTGAGGACTTCCGCGGTCCCAGAGGAGACGGCAGCAGGCTGTTGTTGGACGGGGACGGGGAGAGCTGGTTGCTGTTGGTCGGGGACGGGGAGAGCAGGTTGCTGTTGCCCGGTAAGGGGGACGAGGCTCTGCGGCAGTCCAGCAACAAATCCGCGCTCCCCACATCGTTGTACCCCGTGTCCGAGGGCAGGACGAGAATAGGCGGTATGTTCAGGAGTCCCGTCCTCACTGCCGTGGCAGGATTGATCGTCCCGGAGCTCCCGGTCACTGCCAAATGGGAGAACGTCCCGTAGCTGTTGTTGTTGCCCGGATCCGGGGACGCTGCCGACGCGCAGCAGGGGTCGGCTCCTCCCGTGTCAGCCTCTCTGTGGTAGCGGTTCCCAACAGTGTCAACGGGATTACCGAGGACCGGCCGCCCGTCCAGAGAGATGTTACTGAGAAACAAAAGAGCAGCCTGCCTCCGGCGTGAGTTCTCCCGGTTCCTCCGGCTGTGTTCCCGTCCCGTGTGCGTCGTTTTTTTACCACCCACGGAGGTCGTTATCGCAGCGCTCGGCTGGCCGCACGCAGCAGCCGCCGCCGCCGCCATGGTCTCAGCACCCACTGAGGAAGTCAAACTGAAAGGGATCAACTCGAGACCTGCAACTGTCAAATCCCTTTTACCCGGCGAGGGAGACCTTTACGCCCTCCTCGGCTCTCATTGGCCGGAAATAAGAGTGCGTGATGACGTGTGGCACCGAGCCCTTTGGGGAGGCGTTTGGCTACGCTGCAAACCAAAGCATGCTGTTAGGAAAAAAATGTAAATACAGACCATAGATGGTAGTGGTTTAAGATTTGATGAAAAATGTGTCAGGAGATAAAACTCTGCAGAAACATCGCTTTTAAATTCTGTCTGTTATTTTTTCTATCTGTATTTCTTTTTCTATTGGATTGGCCTACCAGTGGTTCCCAAAGTTTTTCTGAAGGGTCCTAAAGGGCTGGGCAATTAATCAAGTGTCAATTATTTCAGTAACGATTTTGCCTTTACACGTTCATGAAAACAAGATAATCGAGATAAAACTATTATTGTGCCGCGTGTTTGTTGTTATATGTTGACCACAAGAGTACATCACCACTACCTGAAGAACCCAGTTAGTTTATTTATTATTCCACATTGTTATTTGCACATATTTATATTCTAATGATGTATTATTAAATGTTAAGAGTGTTTACGTTTGATAAATGCTCGTGATGCAGAAGTTGTAAAATGTAATAGATGTTTAATTAACGTGATCTTAATATCAATCAAGCAGATTCAATATGTTCAAGCCCCCTCACCCCTCACACGTCAACAGATATGGACATAACACACTAGTTAGTCGCGCTCTTTGCTAACAAATTCTGAGGCGATACTCGTTAGAATTCATCTCAAAGATTGGCTGCAAAAAGTTCAGAAGAGCAGTTCAGTGTGTGACGTCAAACTGCAAAAATCAACGAGCCACTTTGAAAGAGGAAGCAATCAAAAAGTGATATTGTGACATGAAAAGTTCAAATCTGTGACGTCTGTTGAGATTCATTTTCTGCAGCCTTATGTCAACCTGAAAATCCTCCCTCAAAATGTGCCATGCTTTGCTTGCAGGAACTTGTTTTTCGTTGAGCATCATATCTAGCGTCATAGCTCCGGGCCCTGCCTCGGGGTCCCACACCCCACTTTGGGAATCACTGTTATGAACATGAATCTATCGGCTAGGTTATGAATTTAGGAGTTAGGAGATTTTTTGTTAAAGTTTTCAACTTAAGGATCCTCAGTTCACTCGAAGGGATGATACATTATTTTGTAATAACATCTGGTGAAAATGATGTAATATTTTTTATAAGCCTATTCTACGGTGGCTGGGAAGTGCAAAGCAAAATTACAAAGTGTGAAACACTTTTGCAAAATTTTAGACAAATTTACATTTTCAAAAACATTTTTACATTTCATAAAACAAAATTACAAAACTAAAACACTTTTACCGAGGAAAAATCACATTTACATTTTATTAAACAAATTTACTCGTTCAATAACTTCCGGGTCACTTCCGGTATTTGGTACATACCCTTTCCGTCAAGAGTCTGGCGTTTGTAAAAGTGTTTCACATCTTGTAAATTTGTTTTATAAAATGTAAATGTGTTTTTTCCTCGGTAAAAGTTTTTTGGTTTTGTTTTATGAAATGTAAAAATGTTTTTTAAAATGTAAATTTGTCTCAAATTTTGCAAAAGTGTTTCACACATTGTAATTTTGCTTTGCACTTCCCAGCCACCGTACTATTCGTCTAGATACATTAATATATGAAAAAAAACTCAGATTTTCATGGCAGTGAAGGCACCGTGTGGTTTAATGCAGAATGTTATCGTTGAATTTGAAGTAGTTTCTTTTTTAAGTGGCGTTGTTGTAAAGTTGTCTGCAGTGTCATTCCTCCGTATCGAGCCTTGACACCGCAGCATTGACCTCCTTGTTTCTGCACCTCCACCTGACAGCTGCTCTGATTGGCTGTTGGCACTTTGGTGGATTTTCTCTGCAGTGATCCCTCAGGGTTGACAGCAGCGCCGGGCTGAGTGACACCTGGTCGGCTCAGCAGGGGCGACCACACCGTGACTGTTAGCTGCGGCTAAATATAACCTGCAGGGCGCACACACACTTTAATCCCTGCAGGCTGGGAGCTTGTTATTGTACACTCGCCCCCCCCCCCAATCCCCTCCATCTAAACGAGCCACAAGTGAACTGAAACCGACCTTCCAGCTGGATCAACAGCAGGATGGGAATCCACAGATGACGTCATCTTCATTTAATCATTTTTGATCACTCTTGAAATCCATGTTTCATTTGCATGATGTAATCTCTTATTACGTATTCAAATTCATATTAAACTGGGATGGGGATAAACTATGATATTTAACCCGTAAATATCTTGTTTTGTTGTTCTTACAAACCTTTGCACTAAATGTCGACTGCTCGTCTGACCTTTATGCGCTGAAAGGTGAACACAGGTTAATGCTGAACTTGGGTTCAGTCTCTGCACAGGAGGAGGAGATGAAGCATTGAGACGCCAAGGGTTGGATGAAGAAAAACAAATGTTTCCTGGGGGGTAGTTACATAAATCATGACTTCACATCTCTGCTGAACTGGACCAGCGGACCCTACAGAACTCGCTCTACAGAACTCGCTCCACAGAACTCGCTCCACTGACCGTCTATCGCTTCAAGTCCTGCAGGTTTTTTCTGAACTTGGAAAATCTGAATTTAGTTTTTTTGCTCCAAAAATGTGGAATAATTTACAACACTCTCTAAAGATTGACACTCTTGTTTCTGTTGGACAAATTAAGAGAATGATCTCAAACAAACCACTTAACCACAGTGCGCGATTGTTGTTTTACTATGAATCATCCTGTCCGGTCTTTGTTGTTTTCTCTGTGCTCTTTTTTTTGTTTTGTTTTGATTTGTATCTCGCCATCATTGAAAATGTTAATCATTTTGATTAATGTTGGGAATTTTCTGCCTTTATTGGAGAGACAGGAGAGAGAGAGAGAGTAGTAGAGGAATGACATGCTGGAAAGGAGCCACAAGTGGGATTTGAACCTGGGCCACCCGCTTGGAGGACTATAGCACCACTGTCCCACCAGCGGCCCTTATCCCACATCTCTTTGTTTGATATATAAAATATTAATAAATGTAAAGAAGGAGAGTAAATAATTTCTGCATTCAGATGTCTAAAATGACTCGACCTTTGTTTGACTTTGTAATAATCTAAATGTTTCATTAGAATGAAACGTCAAAACTTGATGTAAGCTGATTAATTGTGAGGAAAACAAAATGCTGGTCACGTCTGTGAACTTAATTACTATCTGAGGATATCAAATATATTTTCATTAGCATACAGATTGTTTATGGAAATCACAAAAAAAAAACCTATCTTACATTTCATCATTTTTATCTGCTCGACGTCCTTATCACTCTCAGTGATGACACACCACTGAATAACACAACTACTGAGATTTAACCTTACTTTGAAGACACGACATGTAAAACAATTATCAGATCAGATTGTTTATCAAATAAACACATCTTTATAAACAAATACAAACTATTTGCATTATTATAAGTTATAC